>NW_020837968.1:22532744-22595396 GCF_003676395.1 Aethalodelphis obliquidens
CGCTTTCAGCCGCGGCTCGCGCCCGTCTCTGGATTCCGCGCTTTCAGCCGCGGCTCGCGCCCGTCTCTGGGGTCCGCGCTTTCAGCCGCGGCTCGCGCCCGTCTCTGGGGTTCGCGCTTTTAGCCGCGGCTCGCGCCCGTCTCTGGAGTTCCTTTAAGCAGCGTTCTTAAACCCCTCTCCTCACGCCCCAGGAAACAAAGAGGGAAGGAAAAGTCTCCTGCCTCTTCTGCAGGTGCAGGGTTTTCCCCGGAATCCCTCCCGGCTAGCTGTGGTGCACTAACCCCTTCAGGCTGTGTTCAAGCCGCCAACCCCAGTCCTCTCCCTGCGCTCCGGCCTCAGCTCGCAGCCCCGCCCGCCCCGGCGGGTGAGCAGACAAGCCTCTCGGGCTGGTGAGTGCCGGTCGGCACCGATCCTCTGTGCGGGAATCTCCCCGCTTTGCCCTCCGCACCCGTTGCTGTGCACTCCTCCGCAGCTTCGAAGCTCCCCCCTCCGCCTCCCGCAGTCTCCGCCCGCGAAGGGGCTTCCTAGAGTGTGGAAACTTTTCCTCCTTCACAGCTCCCTCCCACTGGTGCAGGTGCCGTCCCTATTCTTTTGTCTCTGTTTTTTCTTTTGCCCTACCCAGGTACATGGGGAGTTTCTTGCCTTTTGGGAGGTCTGAGGTCTTCTGCCAGCCTTCAGTAGGTGTTCTGTAGGAGTTGTTCCACGTGTAGATGTATTTCTGGTGTATCTGTGGGGAGGAAGGTGATCTCCGCGTCTTACTCTTCCGCCATCTTCCGCCTTCCCCCCCGCCATTTTCCTCCTTCCCCAAATGGGATTATTTTCTTTCTTTCTTTCTTTCTTTTTTTTTTTTAATATTTATTTATTTATTTAGGCTGCACTGGGTCTTAGTTGTGGCATGCAGGATCTTCAGTTGTGGCATTCGAACTCTTAGTTGAGGTATGCATGCGGGATCTAGTTCCCTGACCTGGGATCAAACCTGGGCCCCCTGCATTGGGAGTGCGGAGTCTTACCCATGGACCACCAGGGAAGTCCATCTTGCTTTCTCTTTCTGACAGTTCATTATTAGTGTATAGAAAAGCAACAGATTTCTTTATATTGATTTTGTATCCTGCAACTTTACTGAATGCATTTATTAGTTCTAATAGAGTTTTTGGTGGAGACTTTACAGTTTTCCATATATAGTATCATGCCACCTGCAAATAGTGACAGTTTTACTTCTTTTCCCCAATTAGGATGACTTTCATTCTTTTTGTTGTCTGCTTGTTATAGCTAGGGCTACTAACACTATGTTGAATGAAAGTGGTGAGAGTGGGCATTCTTGTCTTATTCTTGATCTTAAAGGAAAAGCTTTCAGCTTTCACAATTGAGTATGATGTTAGCTGTGGATTTGTCATATATAGCCTTTATTATGTTGAGGTGTGTTCCCTCTATACCATTTTGTTGAGAGCTTTTATTATAAATGGATGTTGAATTTTGTCAAATCACCTATAGAGATGATCCTATGATTTGTACACACTTTCTTGAGAGTTTTATTATAAATGGTGTTGAAGTTTTGTCAGATGCTTTTTGGGCATCTATCGAGATGAGAACATGACTTTTCTCTTTCATTTTATTAATATGGTGTATCACATTAATTGATTTGTGAATACTGAACCATTCTTACATACCTGGAGTAAAACCCAGTTGATCATGGTATATGATCCTTTTACTATATTGTTGAACTTGGTTTGCAAATATTTTGTCAGGGATTTTTGCATCTATGTTCATCAGGGATATTGGCTGTATTTATTTATTTATTTTGGATTGTCTCTGTCTGATTTTGGTATCATGGTATGCTGGCCTTGTAAAATGAGTTTGGAAGTGTTCCTTCCTTTTCAATATTTTTTGGAATAATTTGAGAAGGATAGATATTAACTCTTCTTTATATGATTGGTAGAATTTATCTGTGAAGTCATCTGAACCCAGGCTTTTGTTTTTTGAAAGTTTTTGATTACTGATTTAATTTTTTTTAATTATTAAAAAAACCTTTTAATTTTGAAATCATTATTTAATTTTATTACTAGTAATTTGTCTGTTCAGATTTTGTGTTTCTTCCTGATACAGAGATTGTATATTTCTAGGAATTTATCTGTTTCTTCTAAGTTGTCTAATTTTGTTTGTATGTAATCATTTGTAGTAGACTTTTATGATTCTTTGTATTTCTGTTGTGTTGGCTGTATCTTCCCTTACATTTGGTTTTATTTATTTGGGCCTGCTCTCTTTTTTTTCTCTGTGAGTCTGACTAAAGTTTTATTAATTTTGTTTACCTTTTTCAAAGAAGTAGCTCTTAGTTTCATTGATCTTTTCTGTTTTTCTTTAAGTCTTTGTTTAATTCCACTCTGATCTTTATTATTTCCTTCCTTCTATTAATTTTGGCCTTTGTTTCTTCTTCTTTCTAGTTTCACTTCGTGTAAAGTTAGATTATATTAGGGATTTTTCTTGTGTCTTATAGGCATTTATCACTATGAACTTTCCTCTTACTACAGCTTTTGCTGCATCCCATAGATTTTGGAAAATTGTGTCTCCATTTTTATTTGTCTCAAGGTATTTTAAACTTTCTTCTTCTATTTCTTCATTGACCCATTGGTTGTTTAGTATTATGTTTAGTTTCCACATGCTTGTGTTTTTTCCAGTTTTCTTCTTGTAATTGATTTCTAGTTTCATACAATTGTGGTCAGAAAAGATGCTTGATATGATTTCAGTCTTCTTAAATTTATTGAGACTTGTCTTATTGCTTAATACATAGTCTATCCTGGAGAATGTTCCATGTGCACTTGGAAAGAATGTGTATTCTGTAGTTTTTTGATGGAATGTTCTGTATAGATCTATTAAGTTTGTCTGGTCTAGTGTGTCATTTAAGGCTAATATTTCCTTTTTGATTTTCTGTCTGGATGATCTGTTCATGGGTGTAAGAGGGGTGCTAAAGTCCTCTACAATTATTATACTATTGTCAATTTCTCCCTTTATGTCTGTTAATATTTGCTGTATGTATTTAGGTACTCCTATTTGGGTGCATAAATATCTATGAATGTTACATCTTTTTCTTGGATTGACCCCTTTATTATTATGTAATGCCCTTTGTCTTTTGTTACAGTCTTTGTTTTAAAGTATAGTTTGTCTGATATGAGTACTGCTACCCCAGCTTTCTTTTCATTTCCATTTGTGTGGAATATCTTTTTCCATCCCTTCACTTTCAGTCTGAGTGTGTCTTGAGGCCTAAAATGAACCTCTTGTAGGCAGCATATAGATGGGTCTTATCTTTTTATCCTCTCAGCCACCCTATGTCCTTTAATTGGAGCATTTAGTCCATTTACATTTAAAGTGATTATTGATAGATATTTACTTATTGCCATTGTGTTGATAGTTTTCTGCTTGTTTTTGTAGTTCTCTGTTTCTTTCTTTTCTTTGTGTCTACCTTTGTGGATTGATGATTTTCTTTTCTTTCTTTCTTTTTTTTTTTTTTTGGTTTCCCAGTGCATATAAAAGTTTTGACATCATTTTAAACATACAGACAGATTGCCATCAAGAGTTAGATAGCTTTATAAACCGAAATAATTTTAGAAAACTGGGATCATAATATATATGCCATATATCTAAAATATAAAAGTATAACCTAAGTAAATTTAAAAACATTTAATTAAAGAGTCAAATCAAAAATTATGATGACTAATTTCCACAGTATAAGAGGTCACATGGATTAGTCATCATAAATTCCACTAAACAATAGGGACTAGAGGAACCAAGATGGTGGAGTAGAAAGATGTGTTCTCACTCCCTCTTGTGAGAACACCAGAATCACAACTAGCTGCTGGACAATCATCAACAGGAAGACACTGGAACTCACCAGAGAAGATACCCCACAACCAAAGCCAAAGGAGAAGCCACAATGAGATGGTAGGAGGGGCGCAATCACAGTAAAATCAAATCCCATAATGGCTGAGTGGGTGACTCACAGACTGGAGAACACTTATACCACAGAAGTCCACCCACTGGAGTGAAGGTTCTGAGCCCCACATCAAGCTTCCCAACCTGGGGGTCTGGCAATGGGAGGAGGAATTCCTAGAGAATCAGACTTTGAAGCCTAGTGGGAATTGATTGCAGGACTTCAACAGGACTGGGGGAAACAGAGACTCCATTTTTGGAGGACACACACAAAGTAGTGTGCACATCAGGACCGAGGGGAAGGAGCAGTGACCCCAGGGGAGACTGAACCAGACCTACCTGCTAGTGGTGGAGGCTCTCCTGCAGAGGCAGGGGGTGGCTGTGGCTCACCATGGGGACAAGAACACTGGCAGCAGAAGTTCTGGGAAGTAATCCTTGGCATGAGCCCTCCCAGAGTTTGTCATTAGCCCCACCAAAGAGCCCAGGTAGGCTCCAGTGTTGGGTTGCCTCAGGCCAAACACCCAACAGGGAGAGAACCATGTCCCACCCATCAACAGTCAAGTGGATTAAAGTTTTACTGAGCTCTGCCCACCAGAGCAACATGCAGCTCTACCCACCACAGTCCCTCCCATCAGGAAGCTTGCACAAGCCTATTAGATAGCCTCAACCACCAGAGGGCAGAGAGCAGAAGCAAGAAGAACTACAATCCTGCAGCATGTGGAACAAAAACCACATTCAAAGAAAGATAGACAAGATGGAAAGGCAGAGGGCTACATACCAGATGAAGGAACAAGATAAAACCCCAGAAAAACAACTAAATGAAGTGGAGATAGGCAACCTTCCAGAAAAAGAATTCAGAATAATGAGAGTGAAGATGATCCAGGACCTCGGAAAAAAAATGGAGGCAAAGATCGAGAAGATGCAAGAAATGTTTAACAAAGACCTAGAAGAATTAAAGAACAAACAAACAGAGATGAACAACACAATAACTGAAATGAACACTACACTAGAAGGAATCAATAGCCAAATAACTGAGGCAGAAGAACGGATAAGTTACCTGGAAGACAGAATGGTGGAATTCACTGCTGTGGAACAGAATAAAGAAAAAAGAATGAAAAGAAATGAAGACAGCTTAAGAGACATCTGGGACATTAAACGCAACAACATTCGCATTATAGGGGTCCCAGAAGGAGAAGAGAGAGAGAAAGGACCTGAGAAAATATTTGAAGAGATTATAGTCGAAAACTTCCCTAACATGGGAAAGGAAATAGCCACCCAAGTCCAGGAAGCGCAGCGAGTCCCATACAGGATAAACCCAAGGAGAAACATGCTGAGACACATAGTAATCAAACTGACAAAAATTAAAGACAAAGAAAAATTATTGAAAACAGCAAGGGAAAAATGACAAATAACATACAAGGGAACCCCATAAGGTTAACAGCTGATTTCTCAGCAGAAACTCTACAAGCCAGAAGGCAGTGGCAAGATATACTTAAAGTGATGAAAGGGAAGAAACTACAACCAAGATTACTCTACCCAGCAAGGATCTCATTCAGATTCAAGGGAGAAATCAAAAGCTTTATAGACAAGCAAAAGCTAAGAGAATTCAGCGCCACCAAACCAGCTCTACAACAAATGCTAAAGGAACTTCTCTAAGTGGGAAACACAAGAGAAGAAAAGGATCTACAAAAACAAACCCAAAACAATTAAGAAAATGGTCATAGGAACATACATATTGATAATTACCTTAAATATGAATGGATTAAATGCTCCAACCAAAAGACACAGGCTTGCTGAATGGATACAAAAACAAGACCCTTATATATTCTGTCTACAAGAGACCCACTTGAGACCTAGGGACACATACATACTGAAAGTGAGGATGGAAAAAAATATTCCATGCAAATGGAAATCAAAAGAAAGCTGGAGTAGCTATACTCATATCAGATAAAATAGACTTTAAAATAAAGAATGTTATAAGAAACAAGGAAGGACACTACGTAATAATCAAGGGATCAATCCAAGAAGAAGATATAACAATTATAAATATATATGCACCCAACATAGGAGCACCTCAATACATAGGCAACTGCTAACAGCTATAAAACAGGAAATCGACAGTAACACAATAATAGTGCGGGACTTTAACAACTCACTTACACCAATGGACAGATCATCCAAAATGAAAATAAATAAGGAAACAGAGACTTTAAATGACATAATAGACCAGATAGATTTAATTGATATTTATAGGACATTCCATCCAAAAACAGCATATTACAGTTTCTTCTCAAGTTCACATGGAACATTCTCCAGGATAGATCACATCTTGGGTCACAAATCAAGCCTCAGTAAATTTATGAAAATGGAAATCATATCAAGCACCTTTTCTGACCACAACACTATGAGAATAGAAATCAATTACAGGGAAAAAGAACATAAAAAACACAAACACATGGAGGCTAAACAATACGTTACTAAATAACCAAGAGATCACTGAAGAAATCAAAGAGGAAATCAAAAAATACCTAGAGACAGACAATGAAAACACGATGATCCAAAACTTATGGGATGCAGCAAAAGCAGTTCTAAGAGGGAAGTTTATAGCTATACAAGCCTACCTCAAGAAACAAGAACAATCTCAAGTAAACAATCTAACCTTACACCTACAGGAACTAGAGAAAGAAGAACAAACAAAACCCAAAGTTAGCAGAAGGAAAGAAATCATAAAGATCAGAGCAGAAATAAATGAAATAGAAACAAAGAAAACAATAGCAAAGATCAATAAAACTAAAAGCTGGTTCTTTGAGAAGATAAACAAAATTGATAAACCATTAGACAGACTCATCAAGAAAAAGCGGGAGAGGACTCAGAACAATAAAATTAGAAATGAAAAATGAGAAGTTACAACAGACATTGCAGAAATACAAAGCATCCTAAGAGACTACTACAAGCAACTCTATGCTGATAAAATGGACACCCTGGAAGAAATGGACAAATACTTAGAAAGATATAACCTTCCAAGACTGAACCACGTAGAAACAGAAAATATGAACAGACCAATCACAAGTAATGAAATTGAAACTGTGATTAAAAATCTTCCAACAGGGCTTCCCTGGTGGCGCAGTGGTTGAGAATCTGCCTGCCAATGCAGGGGACACGGGTTCGAGCCCTGGTCTGGGAGGATCCCACATGCCGCGGAGCAACTAGGCCCGTGAGCCACAACTACTGAGCCTGCGCACGTCTTGGAGCCTGTGCTCCGCAACAAGAGAGGCCGCGATAGTGAGAGGCCCGCGCACCGCGATGAAGAGTGGTCCCCACTTGCCGCAACTAGAGAAAGCCCTTGCACAGAAACGAAGACCCAACACAGCCATAAATAAATAAACAAAATTAAAAAAAAAAAAAAAATCTTCCAACAAACAAAAGTCCAGGACCAGATGGCTTCACAGGTGAATTCCATCAAACATTTAGAGAAGAGTTAACACCCATCCTTTTCAAACTCTTCCAAAAAATTGCAGAGGAAGGAATACTCCCAAACTCATTCTATGAGGCCACCATCACCCTGATACCAAAACCAGACAAAGATACTACAAAAAAGAAAATTACAGACCAATATCACTGATGAATATAGATGCAAAAATCCTGAACAAAATACTAGCAAACAGAATCCAACAATACATCAAAAGGATCATACACCATGATCAAGTGGGATTTATCCCAGGGATGCAAGGATTCTTCAATATATGAAAATCAATCAATGTCACACACCATATTAACAAACTGAAGAATAAAAACCATATGATCATCTCAATAGATGCAGAAAAAGCTTTTGAAAAAATTCAACACCGATTTATGATAAAACCTCTCCAGAAAGTGGGCATAGAGGAAACCTACCTCAACATAATGAAGGCCATATATGACAAACCCACAGCAAACATCGTTCTCAATGGTGAAAAACTGAAAGCATTTCCTCTAAGATCAGGAACAAGACAAGGAGATCCACTCTTGCCACTATGATTTAACATAGTTTTGGAAGTCACAGCCATGGCAATCAGAGAAGAAAAAGAAACAAAAGGAACACAAACTGGAAAAGAAGAAGTAAAACTGTCACTGTTTGCAGATGACATGATATTATACATGGAGAATCCTAAAGATGCCACCAGAAAACTACTAGAGCTAATCAATGAATTTGGTAAAGTTGCAGGATACAAAATTAATGTACAGAAATCTCTTGCATTCCTGTCCACTAATGATGAGAAATGTGAAAGAGAAATTATGGAAACACTCCCATTTACCACTGCAACAAAAATAATAAAATACCTAGGAATAAACCTACCTAAGGAAACAAAAGACCTCTATGCAGAAAACTATAAGACACTGATTAAAGAAATTAAAGATGATACCAACAGATGGAGAGATATACCATGTTCTTGGATTGGAAGAATCAATATAGTGAAAATGACTATACTACCCAAAGCAATCTACAGATTCAATGCAATCCCTATCAAATTACCAATGGCATTTTTTACAGAACTAGAAAAATCATCTCAAATTTTGTATGGAGACACAGAAGACCCCGAATAGCCAAAGCAGTCTTGAGGGGAAAAAACGGAGCTGGAGGAATCAGACTCCCTGATTTCAGACTACACTATAAAGCTATAGTAGTCAAGATAATATGGTACTGGCATAAAAACAGAAACATAGATCAATGGAACAAGACAGAAAGCCCAGAGATAAACCCACGCACCTATGGTCAAGTAATGTATGACAAAGGAGGCAAAGATTTACAATGGAGAAAAGACAGTCTCTTCAATAAGCGGTTCTGGGAAAACTGGACAGCGACATGTAAAAGAATGAAATTAGAACACTCCCTAACACCATACACAAAAATAAACTCAAAATGGATTTGAGAGCTAAATGTTAAGACCGGACACTATAAAACTCTTAGAGGAAAGCATAGGCAGAACACTCTTTGACATAAATCACAGCAAGATCTTTTTTGACCCACCTCCTAGAGTAATGGAAATAAAAACAAAAATAAACAAATGGGACCTAATGAAACTTTAAAGCTTTTGCACAGCAAACGAAACCATAAACAAGACGGAAAGACAACTCTCAGAGTGGTAGAAAATATTTGCAAATGAATCAACGGACAAAGGATTAATCTCCAAAATATATAAACAGCTTATGCAGCTCAATATTAATGAAACAAACAACCCAATCCAAAAATGGGCAGAAGAACTAAATAGACATTTCTCCAAAGAAGACATACAGATGGCCAAGAAGCACTTGAAAAGCAGCCCAACATCACTAATTATTAGAGAAATGCAAATCAAAACTACAATGAAGTATCACCTCACACCAGTTAGAATGGACATCATCAGAAAATCTACAAACAATAAATGCTGGAGAGGGTGTGGAGAAAAGGGAACCCTCTTGCACTGTTGGTAGGAATGTAAACTGATACAGCCACTATGGAGAACAGTATGGAGGTGCCTTAAAAAACTAAAAATAGGGCTTCCCTGGTGGCGCAGCGGTTGAGAGTCTGCCTGCCGATGCGGGGGGCGCGGGTTCGTGTCTCGGTCTGAGAGGATCCCACGTGCCGTGGAGTGGCTGGGCCCGTGGGCCATGGCCGCTGGGCCTGCGCATCCAGGCCCTGTGCTCTGCAACGGGAGAGGCTGCAGCAGTGAGAAGCCTGCGTACTGCAAAACAAAAAACAAAAACCTAAAAACTAAAAATAGAGTTACCATATGATCCAGCAATCCCACTACTGGGCATATACCCAGAGAAAACCATAATTCAAAAAGACACATGCACCCCAATGTTCATTGCAGCACTATTTACAATAGCTAGGTCATGGAAGCAACCTAAATGCCCATCGACAGATGAATGGATAAAGAAGTTGTGGTACATATATACAATGGAATATTACCCAGCCATAAATAGGAATGAAATTGAGTCATTTGTTGAGACGTGGATGGATCTAGAGACTGTTATACAGAGTGCAGTAAGTCAGAAAGAGAAAAACAAATATCATATATTAATGCATGTATGTGGAACCTAGAAAAATGGTACAGATGAATCAGTGTGCAGGGCAGAAGTTGAGACACAGATGTAGAGAACAAACGAATGGACACCAAGGGGGAAAACCGTGGTGGGATGGGGACGGTGGTGTGATGAATTGGGCGATTGGGATTGACATGTATACACTGATGTGTATAAAATTGATGACTAATAAAGCCCTGCAGTATAAAAAAACAAACAAGCAAAAAAACAACAATAATAAACTTTCTTTGGGTTATTTGTATGGAAATATGTTAATATAAATGTTTCAGACATTACATGAAATTTCTAAAAATCTCATATGTTCTGGTATAATGTTATAATTCATAATTCTAGTTGTTACTTTAAAATGTATATCTCAGAAATAACTAAATTTCCTTGTCAATTGCATCATTATGAACTTTCATCAAATCTTTAACCATGGTTATTTTTAAGTCTTTTGTCATTTACAGACAGTTCTGGGTGTACTCTGATGCTTTCGCAAAAATATTCCTATAAAAGCGTTTCATCTTCAAGGAATTCATGGAAAAGGCTCTGACAAGTACAGGTTTCTGGTAACTGACTATACTGCTGAACTAACTGAATAAGCATTTTCTGAACTCTAATGGAAAACTGATGAATTCATAAAAGTGCTAACAAAAGCTCAAGATAAAAAAAAATTAATTACATGGGACTGAGTGAACTGATGAAGATGATTATAATTTTTGTGACTTTCTGTTTGAATAAAAAAAAAATCCGGGCTTTCCTGGTGGCACAGTGGTTGGGAGTCCACTGCCGATGCAGGGGACATGGGTTCGTGCTCTGGTCCGGGAGGATCCCATATGCCGCGGAGCGGCTGGGCCCGTGAGCCATGGCCGCTGAGCCTGCGCGTCCGGAGCCTGTGCTCCACAACGGGAGAGGCCACAGCAGTGAGAGGCCCGCGTACCGCAAAAAAAAAAAAAAAAAAAAAAAAAAAATCCCACAAGGACTCAGAGGCAAAAAATGTACAAATCAATTTTCACTGCAAAGTAAAGGAGCTGTTACAGTGGAGGATTCCTGGACTGAATGTCAATATCATGACATAGTATGAGTGTGTTTTGTGTTTGGTAATTGCAATCATTGTTGCTTTTGTTGTGGTCATCCATTTACAATGCTTGGTGTCAGTTGATTTATGTCTTGTAAAAATAAAACACAGTGTGTGTATGTGAGTTGTGAAAAAAAAAATCTATACTCCAAATATGCTTTCTAAATATATTTTCAAAGTTTAGTAATAAAGGACTCTGTCAGGGTAAAAGAAACCCCAAACAAACAAAAAAAACAACAGGGACTGCTTTTGCATAAAGATGCTCACTGATATAAATTTCTTCAAGCTTGTGCCAAGCTTGTTGACCTCTATACATAGTTTTTCATTCTCTTCAGCTTTAAAATGATCTCCAAATTCTCACACCTGCCCCCACTGGGTTTCTTGTAAATAACAAGCTAATGTTTCCTTTTAGAAGATTGTTCGTGAGATTGTCCTATAAAATCTGGTCATAAAGCTATCAGACTATCATTCCTATCAGCCTATCATAGTCTATCAGCTATGACAACATGTCATATTGTCATTTGACTCTCTTCAATGGCAAAATATTGCTAGGTCACCAATCACCTTCTCTTATAATACCCACATCTTATCTTCAGTCATCTTCTTTCCACTTAATCTCACACTCCTTCCCTGGTGACATCAGAGTTCTGAGACCTTCCTTCCTCATCTGCACAGAACATCTAAATATTACTTTTAAATAATACTTGTTCTCATAATTCAGATAACATAGAAAAACATAATTAGGTATATTAATTAGAAATCCTTCAATCCAGGGACATGACTATTAATTGTTGACCTCGTTAAATATATTAGTTATTATTGAGGGTAGGGTGCCATGGTATATTTAGATTCCCATAAGGGTCGGCACAAAAGAAGCTTTGACTTCTAGTGACCCACACTTTATTCTAGGACAGAGCAGTTGTGCTGAGTATTCCTCACCTACTTTCCTGTTACATCCCCTTTCCTTGCCACCCTGACTATGGAGCCAGCCCTACTGGGTAGGTTCTCCTGCCATTCCTCTGGTCCCCTTGCTGGTTTTCTATACCACTCTGTTCTAAAGGTGCCTTTCAAGTGGATGAGCCTTTAGCCACAAAGAGGGTGAGGATCCCTGGAGTGGAGAATGTGGTGTCCTACCCAAGTTCTCCCCTTCAGGAGATGGAGGATGGGAGGCATTTTCACATCTGTGTAGACTGTATGTTGCCTCTTGATAACTTTCAACTGAATCTCCCTCCAACAGTTGCCCTTGACCGAGAAGACTGTCTTCCAGACTTTAAGCTCCCATCAGTAGGCAGGCTACCTCCCATGGCTTGTCAACGTGAGGACACCTGGGCTCAGTTTGGAAAACTCTGAAGGGCCTGCCCAGCTCTAATGGTCCCTGTGGAGCCAACTAGCTGAGGTTGAATTGCTGTGTCTGAGTTCAGTTTCTCCCTCTGCCCAATCCGACTCACTTTGTTCCATTACAGAGCTAGTTCCTGAGACTCTTTCCCAATAAACCACTCCCATACAATTCTCTGTTGCAGAGTCTGTTTCCCAGTGAACCTGATTTAAAAGAGCTGGTTCTGGAAGTTGTCTGAGGAAACAGACGCTGAAATGAATTTTGGAATTCCCACATCCACTGGTGGACTATTGGTGAGGACATTGCCACTGGTGGCAGGTGGAGAGGGGAGAGCCCCTGGCATTCTGTAGCAGAGCAATTGTCAAGACTTCCACTTACAGGATACGAGAAGAAAGGAATCCAGTGGCAGGTGCAGTTTCTCAGGCGTTGGAGAAGTTGGAGAAAGAAGTAATTATGAGAGTAATGAAATTGGATGGCTCTGGATGAGTACCACTGTGTGTGTGTGTTTTTTTTAAAGATATAAAAAAAATTATTTATTTTTGGCTGCGTTGGGTCTTCGTTGCTGCGCACGGGCTTTCTCTAGTTGAGAGGGGGCTACTCTTCGTGGCGGTGCGCAGGCTTCTCATTGCAGTGGCTTCTCTTGTTGCAGAGCACGGGCTCTAGGGGCATGGGCTTCAGTAGTTGTGGCACGCGGGCTCTAGAGTGCAGGCTCAGTAGTTGTGGCGCACGGGCTTAGTTGCTTCATGGCATGTGGGATCATCCTGGACCGGGGCTCAAACCCGTGTCCTCTGCATTGGCAGGTGGATTCTTAAGCACTGCGCCACCAGGGAAGCCCTACCACTGTGTTTTGCAGTAAGAGAGTGAACATCTGAGGGTGATGAAGCATTAATTTAGGCAAAATGTGAAATCAGAGGACTCCCCTCTGCAGCATATAGAAAGACCCTCATTTGCTGTGGTAGGAGGGCAGAAACCGATGAGAATCAGTCGCAGGACTTAAGTGTAATAGAAGTGAAGCCCCAGAGAATAGTTCCAACAAGTTTCCTATGCCAATGTCAGGGCCACTGTTGGAAAAGAGGGGCAACCTAAGATTTGGGATGAGGAAAAAGAGTCAATGCATTTGGGAACCTTGAAAACTCAGACTCATCTGAATTTCTGGGCCTGCAGAAGTGGTCCACTCCTCTCTTTTAAGGGTTTCTGTTCCTCTCTTGCTTGAAGACAATGCAGAGGCCAGCTTCCCTCTTCAGAATCTACCCATTTTTCCTCTTCTGGCCACCAGAAAATACTTAGACCGGGTAACAATGTAGCCTGCAGGGAAAGTGCTAGACCTGCTTAGAGAGGAACAAAACTGTGAGTCCAAAGAATATAAACTGAATTCTAATCATAAGGAAAGTTTAGATAAGCTTAAATATTTCCACAAAATAACTGGCCTGAACTCTTTAAAAATGATAAAATGAAAAAAGATAAAGAAAAGCTAAGAAGCTCTTCTAGATTAAGAGCCTAAAGAGATAAGACAAGGAAAAGTAATACGTGATCTTGGACTGGATCCTGGTCCAGACTGTAAAAGGGCTCTGCAGCCGACCCAGACTGCACCTGCTGGAGCCCCAACTGAAAGCATTCAGTCCCACCCCAAGAATACCCCTCAACTAAAAAGAGTTGCCTTTGCCCAGACTACACATTCTTCCCGGGGCAGCCCACATCCAGGGGCTGGTTGACATGGGTGTACAGAAGCCCGGGCTCCTAAGCCCAGTTTGGGATGTCTCTGAAGTTCCGTCCTAGCTTTGGAGCTCTCCATGGCATTGGCTGAGGTCTCTGATGCAAGTGACACACAGTTCAGCTTATCCCTTCATCAGACCCTGTTTCCTTCACTCCCTGGTATGTGTTGCTACAGGAGCGCGCTCTAAAAACTTCCCCCAAGCAAATTTCTCTCACAGAGTGTGCTTCCCAGGAAACTCTACGTGAGAGGCCAACCCCAAGCTAGAGGGTCTCTCCCTTTAAAAACGAAAGCATTCTCCTTCGGCTTCCAGTCCAGTACTGGGGAGGGGAAGAGGAAGTGGTGACTAAAAAGTATTCCATTAAAAGAAGGCTTAAAAGAAGAAAAGAAAGAAAAAAAGAAAAAGTTTCTTCCCTGATCAAAAAAACTATTCTCAACCTCCTGGTGCTATAAAATCTAACTAAAAAATCTAAAATTTTAAGAACTATCTAACACAATACTCCTCATTAACAGTTTAAAAATTTCTCTTTATCAGACAAATACTACATGAATGTTCAAGGAGAACCTACCAGGTGCTCATTACTGCACTGGCCGCTGGGAGTGAGGAAAACCTAGGAGGGTTGGAGTCAAACACAGGCCAGAACTGCAGCTCTGCCGGTCAACTCTGCACCTTGGCTAGAAAGTAGGGCAACAACACCTACCACGTAAGGGTCATTCACATCAGGATTATAGGAGATAATGCCTGTGGCAGCAGTTTGTTAGTTTGCAAAGGTCAGTTATAACTATATAGGACAGTATAGACCTCAAAAACTACTTAGACCTGGATGTTTCATTCTGACTCATGAATCTGTCCTTTAGGACAATTGCATATTGGACACTTTTTCAGGTATTTTATTTAGAAAAATTTCAAATTCATTGA
Source organism: Aethalodelphis obliquidens (assembly GCF_003676395.1). Classification (NCBI taxonomy): domain Eukaryota; kingdom Metazoa; phylum Chordata; class Mammalia; order Artiodactyla; family Delphinidae; genus Aethalodelphis; species Aethalodelphis obliquidens. The sequence continues at coordinate 22,547,758 of NW_020837968.1, forward strand.
AAAGTTGAAAGAATAATACAATGAGCATCTATGTACCTTTCACCTAGTTAGAGCAGTTGTTAATAATTTATGAAGTTATATAAATTTTTTTCTGAGTCATTTGAAAGTAGACATCATGACACTTTAAACATTTCCGCATGTGTTTCCTAAGAATAAGGATATTTTCTATTGTTAAAAAAATGAACAGAAATCTCAATTAGAGTCTAGGCACTAGGAAGGGGAAGCCCTCAGGCTGTGCTAGGATAGCAGAGCCCAGCAGAGGAAAGAGAAAAACTCCTCTTCTTTCCTGGCAAGGACTCAGCCAATGAAAGCCATGGACACTTTGTTTACTGTATAAACGCTTTTTCTCCTCTTTAAAAGCGTTCTCCTTCCCGTGTTATGGGGGGGACTCCTGTGGCCCGCCATGGTTACAGACCCTGAAATGCAATTCCCGTTGATCTTGAATAAACCATCTTTGCTCGAGAAATAACTGGTGTCTATTTATTTCAGGTCAACACTATTAATCCCAGTATGTTGTCTCACCTAAGAAAAGTGACACTAAAAATTCTATAGTATCATCTCACATACAGTCCAAGTTGACTCAGAAATGTTTTTGAAAGCTGATTTTTTTTTTAATGATTCAAAATCCAATCAAAGTTAACACATTACATTTGGTTGTTATGTCTCTGGTCTCTGCTAATCTATAACAGATTCCCTCAGAATTTTGTTGGCTTTTTATGATAATGACTTGTTTTAAGGGTCCACATTAGCTGTCTCATAAAATGTCTCACCATCTATTTTTTCTCTTTTTTCTCATAATTGGATTTTAAACATTTTTGGCAAGAATACCACATATGGGATATTGTGGCGTATTGTATACTTTTAAAGACCTGACCGAGATGTATGTCAATCATAGCTCAATAAAGTGATTAATAAAAAAGACCTGACCAAGAAGTTAGATAAAGTTCTTTCAGTTTTAGGTTACAAAAGTGATTACTATTAACTTGATTAAAAAATTAATTTCTTAGAGTAGATTATAAAATTGAAGGAAGGATGAGAATCACCAAGCTTCAGGAAGGCAGGCAACAGGACAGGTCTTGGGACCTGAGAAGCAGGGGTTCCTGTTCCCCTGGGCACTGAAATTGATATGACAATGACAGAGCCCATCTGTCAGGGGTTAGGATCACATAGCATGTCCCCAGCCACTGGGGAAATAGGATCAGGCAACCACTCCAACTGCTTTCTATTTACCTGATGATGACAATTTACTGTTATATGAGGCTTAAGTAAAAATGATTTTTTTTTTTGACTCGTGGGATCTTAGCTCCCTGACCAGGGATTGAACCCGGGCCCCCAGCAGTGAAAGCCCAGAATCCTAACCAGCGGACCACCAGGGAATTCCATAAAAATGCTTTTACTTGCTTTATTTGTTTGATTGTCCCAACAGACCAAGAGAAACGAAAGTCTGTGAAGAATCCCAAAGCAATAGAATGTCTCCTGAGTCATAAAATCATTTTATGCATCTTGCAGATTGAATGAACGTGTCACCTCAAAAATGTAAATGTTGAAGCCCTATTCCCCAATGTGATGGTATTTGGGGTTGGGGCCTTTGGGAGGTAATTAAGGGTTAGATTAGATCTTGAAGGTGAGGCCCCCGTGATGAGTATAATGTCCTCCTAAGAAGATGAAGAGAGAGAGAGAGGGAGAGAGGTGCATGGAGGAAAAGCCATGTAAGGACACAGTGAGAAGGCAAATCAGGAAGAGTGCTCTCAACAAGAAACAAATCAGCTAGCACCTTGATCTTGGACTTTCCAGCTTCCAGAGCTGTGAGAAATAAATTTCTGTTGTTTAAGCTGCCCTGTCTGTGGTACTTTATTATGGTGGTCTGAGCTGACTAAGACAATACATCTTGTTAGTTTGCCTTCCAGCTATAACCCTCTGCTCCCTGATTAATTTAGTCACTGAAGGGCCAATCACCCAGGCCGTAAATCTGGGAATCACCTAAGAATTCTGCTGTCTCAGCTCTCACCGCTAGTATCTCACTAAATGGTTTCAGTTCTTCCTCTCATTACGTTGTCCTCACCTCCCCCTCGACTTCGGTGCGAAGGATGGTGACTCGAGCCTAGGGGCTGCCCCCCCCCACCTCCCATCCCCCTTCCTTCTTGGCTAACACAACCCCAGGGTGGCAATGGGCCCAGGCCCAGTGGTTGATTCATGACTGACCACAGCCAATGGTGACTTTTCTCTCCTTCCTCACAGCTTGGAGTGGGCTTGTGACATGGTCAGGCCAGTGGGATATAAGAAAGGCTGCTGGGGGTTGCTGAGCAATATTTTCCTCACCGATCAAGAAGACACCTTTTCCCACCCAGCCCTTCCTTTCTTCCTGACGGAGAACACATGTCTGGAGCCCAGCAGCCACTTTGTGGTCGACGAAGGCCGTGCTGTCACATGTGCTGCCGCTGGATCTAGAACACTTCTTCTGCTTTGTCTGTCTGGCTGACTGCGATTCATTCTTCATCTAGGGAGCCTCCCGCACCCACCTGACCTTGTACATACCTGGTCACTACGTACTGTCTACTTGTGTCTCAGCCCACGTATGCCTGATGTCGGCATGTATCTTCTCTCTTTTTTTTTCATTAGAGTCAATTTTTTTTCTTAATGGATTAGTCTTGCTTAATAATGTCTTCTTTATTTATTTATTGGCTGAGTTCGGTCTTTGTTGCTGCACGTGGGCTTTCTCTAGTTGCAGTGAGCGGGGGCTACTCTTTGTTGTGGTGCGTGGGCTTCTCACTGCGGTGGCTTCTTTTGTTGTGGAGCATGGGCTCTAGCGCTCAGGCTCAGTAGTTGTGGTGCACAGGTTTAGTCGCTTCGCGGCATGTGGGATCTTCCCGGACCAGGGCTCGAACCTGTGTCCCCTGCATTGGCAGGTGGATTCTTAACCACTGTGCCACCAGGGAAGCCCATGAATCTTCTCTTGTGAGAAGCAGCATTTAGTTAAGAGCAAGAAATCTGGCCTTTCAAAGCCTTGGGTTCAAATTCTCACTGTGCTACTTTACCGGTTCCATTGGTCATTTCTTAATCTCTAGGCCTTCAAGTTTCCTTTTGTTTGAAAAGTGGCAATAATAATATCGTATATATCATAGGATTTTTGTGGAGAATAAAGAATACATATAAAATGTGTAGCATGTACCTGGTACATGGTAACATCTCATCAGGCATTAATTACTGTTGATATTTCTGCTCTGGTACCTACACAAAATCACTTACTAGATGAATGAGCTCTGATTCCTAATTCAGTTCTGAACTCCTGACTCCAAGTTCAGTGCTCTTTTTTTTTTTTTTTTTTTTGCGGTACACGGGCCTCTCACTGTTGCGGCCTCTCCCGTTGTGGAGCACAGGCTCCGGATGCACAGGCTCAGCGGCCATGGCTCACGGGCCCAGCCGCTCCGCGGCATGTGGGATCTTCCCGGACCAGGGCATGAACCCGTGTCCCCTGCATCGGCAGGCAGACTCTCAACCACTGCGCCACCAGGGAAGCCCCTCAGTGCTCTTTTTAATGGACTGCAGTTTGGGGGAGTTAAAGAAGCAAATGCTTTGCTGATATCTTGGGCTCAAGTGTGCTGCTGTTGCTGGCTGTGTAGTGACACATGCATACACCTGGTGGCATCACTCAGACCCAGATGTGACTTGGTCATCTGGCCGCTTAGAATCTAGATGAGATTGCATCCAGCCCACAATACCATTACATGAGGAAGTCCAAAGCCCTCTCAGGATTTCAGCAGATTTGGGGCTAGAGAGGTAGCAGGGGGTGGTTATGTTCTTATGTCATTTTCACTTTCAATTCCAGCTTCTTCAAATTATGAGTATTACAGAGTCTGCTATTTGTCCCCCAATATCCATTCTGTCCTTCCTCAGTAATGAAATCCTCCATTTTTAGCACAGGTCAGGATTGACTCAACCAAGAAACATATAATTTCTCAGTCTCCCTTTCATTTGTTCAAGAAAATATATATCAAGATTCAGAGACTAGAGCTGGAGCACAAAGTGGAAAACTTGTTCTCTCCGGCAAGAAACCGGATCCAGCACAGTTCTAGGCTCTGGGGATGAGGTTTGGGGGAGGAGAAATGTAGTAGAGTTTTTTAAGCCGAAAGAGCAAGTATTGCTTCTGTCTCATATTAGAAAAATCAGTGTCTGAGGCTGCTGATTGGCTGGCAACATTTAGGTTTGTTCATTAGGTAAGTGTTGAGCAGGCTGAGAGCTGTGGTGTATATGAGGGGATGAGGGGTACCTCCCTTGGGATCACGGCCTCCAGTGGCCTCTAACTGAGTGAGAATTATAGTGCCCAGTGAGGTCTGCACCAGTGTCAGAAGGCTGGGTGGCCAGGTGAATGTTTGTGCACCTTCGTGTGGCCATGTGTCTAATTCTGGCCAAGTAAGTGCAAGTGGAAGTGTTTTGTGCTGTCTCTGGAAAATATCTTTTTTTTTTTTTTTTTTTTTTTTTGTGGTACGCGGGCTTCTCACTGTTGTGGCCTCTCCCGTTGCGGAGCACAGGCTCCGGATGCGCAGGCTCAGCGGCCATGGCTCACGGGCCCAGCCGCTCCACGGCATGTGGGATCCTCCTGGACCGGGGCACAAACCCGTGTCCCCTGCATCGGCAGGCGGACTCTCCACCACTGTGCCGCCAGGGAAGCCCTGGAAAATATCTTTAAAGAAAGAGCCATGGCCTTCTCCTTGCTATTGGATAAAAATGGAGATAAGATGCAGGGATTTGAGCAGCCCTGGGACCCCATGATGGAAGCCAGGCATCTAGGATGGTGGAACAGTAAGTTCGAAGAAGCTCACTCCCTCCTGATTGTGGAGCCACCAAAACAACGCTTGACTTTGGACTTTGTTTAGGTGAAAGCACACCGAGCTTCTGTCTTTTTAAAGCCCATCTCTGCACAGCCAAACCCAAATACATGCTGAGTAGGATAAGATCCATCTTCCTTAAAGGCAATCTTGTTTTTCAATAGGATTTTCCCACCCACTCACTCCTCTTCATTCATTCATTCTTTGAAAAGTGTTATGTGTTATATACTAATACTTCTTTCACTTTATACTTAGGAAAGGACGGGAATTTGAGTACAAAAACAGTGGCACTGGGAAAAAGCCAGATATTATGGTGACTAACATCCTTTTTTAGTTCCCAAGTCTAACGTGGCCTGTAGCAAGCAAGGATTGACTAATAACTTGGTTGTCGTAACGCAATCAGAGTTTACAGTCATGCTTTTAGAGCTAATAATAACCATGGTAGGATATGAGTATTTGTACTGTTTTATTGTGGAGACTTGTTTTGTTTCTCCTCCTTTCTTTGCAGCTCCACTGAGCATGACAGACGAGGACAGATATGTTTCCTTGCCTCCTACGAGGCTTTGAACACTGAGTCCAGTGTTTCTGATGCTAATTACTTGGACTTTGGCTCTTTGCTACGATGTCATTGGAAAGTGACAAGACCCTAGAGAGAAATGCCTCAGATGGGAACCTGGAACGTAGGCCATAGTCAAAATTAAATTTATGGAAAAGAAAGAAATGCAAAAAAATTTGTTTACGTAAGTTTTGAAATAAGAGTCATACTTGCTCTGTAACGTCCATTTGTTGAGCACTTACCACAAGCCTGACATGTTATAAAGTAGTTTCTAAGATTATTTTTCTTAATTCTCACAATGATACGAGGTGGGTAATGCAAAATTCATTTTACAATGGAAGCAAATGAGGCCTGAAAACATTTAGTAACTCACCTATGGTTACACAAGCAATAAAGGTAAAGGTAGTCTCTGAACCTAGGTCTGCATGACCCCAAAGTCTTGCTTTGAACTATCATTTTTCCCTGCCTGCTTCGAGCATCCGTTGAGTACAGTGGGTATACTGGGTCAGAAGACCTGGGTTGGCACTCAGCAGCGCTCTGACTTTGGGTGTATTTAAACACTCTGGGCTTGTTTCCTCATCCAACAGCATCGTGTCCTCCTGTGCCCATCAGTGACAGCACATCATTGGCCCACAACCCAGTCCTCCTGCTTCTGAGGTTTCCCATCTTGTAGTCTCATGCGATGACGGACTAATGTGGAGAAAACTCCTGGGACGATTTTATTGGGCAACGGAATAGGTGGTGTTGGGAGGTTCCAGCAGGAAGAGAAGGAACTGCAGGTAAATCACGATTCCTCTCCCACCTCGGCTCCCTTGGACCACAGCCGTTGTCCTGGAATTGGGTGACTCAGTACTTGTGGTGGGAGACAGGGCTGAAGTTGCCAGAGGAAACCAAACAAGTCTTATTTACCGAACTGTCAAAATCCTATCATTGCAATTAAGGAGGTAGGCAATTAACTGTGTCTTAATTACGGCAGCTGCCACTTATCTGAATGCTGTAATTTGCACAGAGAATGGGAGGAGACTTTAAATTAATGTGTGTCTTTAAACAACGAAAAACACTGATGGAGCCTAAAGAAAATTGTCAGCAGCGGTTGCAGAGGCCCCTCCTGAAAAGAGGCATTGTTATAAAATATGCTTACAGAACACCACAATTTTCCTCTGCCTTTGTTGCCTAATGGCTGCATTCTTAATAAATGCCCGAATGACATTATTATATCCCATTTTGTATACAGTTCAGTGATTTTAATAGCAATATCATCTGCGAAACCCTCTGCAAGTGTCTTTTTTTTTCTTTTTTATAGACTCAGCTTTAAAACAAAGATTTTAAAACAATGAGTCCAGACTCACGGATAGAGAAACAAGCCTTTAAATTTAGAATTTTAAAGGGCAGTCAGATTCACATCTGTACAACCACACCCCGAGGTGAGTTTTTTTTTTTTTTTTTTTTGCGGTATGCGGGCCTCTCACTGTTGTGGCCTCTCCCGTTGCAGAGCACAGTCTCTGGACGCGCAGGCTCAGCGGCCATGACTCACAGGCCCAGCCGCTCCGCGGCATGTGGGATCTTCCCGGACCGGGGCACGAACCCGTGTCCCCTGCATCGGCAGGCGGACTCTCAACCACTGCGCCACCAGGGAAGGCCCCGAGGTGAGTTTTATCATCACACATTACATACAAGGAAACTGAGGCTCAGAGCAGCTAAGAAACTTGCTAAGGGTCACAGAGCAAGCTATGAAGTGGCCAAGCCCAGATGCGACTCCAGAGTTTGCTCTTTTCCCAAAAGCTGGTTGACAGCACGAGGTCAAGGTACCACAGGGAGGGACCCCAAACAGGGGAGAGGACAGAGCTGTGGCAAATCTAAGGTGAGCAGCGCTTGGAAGTTGCTGGGTGTCAGGGAGGGCCCTGGCAGGTGGGGCTAGACTCAGCTGCATTTAGAGCTGCGCTTCACTCCCTGGGAGGCCCCAGGGTGGAGTGGTAAGGACAGAAAGCTTGCAAGCCAAACTGACCGTGCTTCAACCTCTGCTCCTCCATTTCCGAGCCAGGTGACCTTGGGAAATGTCTTTACTGTTTCTGAGTTTCAGTGGCTTCAATGCTCTTCATCTGCATTTGGGGACTAGATCAGCTTTGCACAACAGCTGTGAGGATAGAAAGGGATAATGCATGTCAAAGGGATAACGCGGGCACACAGAAGCCACCTGGCAAATGCTAGCTCACCTTCCTCTTCCCAGAAGGGGACACAGCTCAGATCTGGGAGGCATGGGTGTTGGTTGTGGGGGGATGTTCTGGGCAGATGCCAGAAAAATAAAAAAATTCAGGAGCTTATGATAAGAAGTAGACCATGTGTTGGAGGAGGGAGACTCAGTCTAGGAACAAAGCCATGATGTCCAGTTAGCATCTCTAGGACCAGACCAACGTGGACAGCAAGTACTGCAGACATCATGTTGAGTCCGGGAGTTGGGTTCGAAGCCCTCCTGCTTCAGGTCGGAGTGAGTCCTTGGACCTTCACGTGACACTGCATGGCTTAGTTGGGGGGAAGGGGAGATGCTGAGTGTGGGGCTGGGCAGGTGCCCACATCAGAAAGCCAGCTGCGAGGCCCTGGGTCTGGGCTTCCCCTTGGCAAGCCCTCTCGTCTCAGTCCTTGCATCAGAGAGATTATGACTGCGGTGGAGGAGAGAACTGAGTGAGGCGCTGGGCCCTGTGGCTGTGAGCCACCCACCTTAGCTGGCTCGGCTGGGACAATTGCTTCTCTTGTCTGATTGAACTCTGACCTCTCTTCCAGAAAGACAGAATTTTCAATACGATATAATAATTTAGAGATGAAATTACATAACAGTAGAGTTGATGCCGTAAGTACCTTCACAAGAGAGTTGAGAGTTACAGACAGGAGCCTCCCTGACCTTGCCGATAATGGGCCTTAATCCTCCATGGCCTTCCCTGGCTTTCTTCCTCACTTGTCCCACCAAGGTCAGCATCCAGGAAAGGAACTAATGTTTATCATCTGGATCCTAATGTGATCTGAGGTTTGGCTTGCCTCTCCCAGGAGAATGAGCATTTTAGCCTCTCCATTTGTATCCCACATAATTACAGAGGATCGCTCATCTAACCACCAGCAGACATGCTTAGCCAGGAGATGGTGATGCTGTGTCTCAGAGAGTTGCTAGTAGTTTCCTAGAGGGGAGGGCAGAAGACGAAAGAGCACAAGGTGGTGGTGGCACTGGGGGTGCAAGACAGAGGAAGGACCAGGGGTTCATCCCAGTGAGCCCCGCTGTCTTAATAACTGATTTTCTTATTCTCTAGTTGCAGGAGTTTGCCACACAGGGAAGGCAGACTCTGCACCTTGTAAATCTTGTATATCCAGATTTAACACAGAAGCAACAAATGTTTACAGGCTCCAGTCAACTGAAATTAATATTAGGCAGACTTTAGGGTCCCTGCCCATCATGCTGTCATTCGGTCCTATGAAGCCACCCCAAAATCTCCCTTGCCCTTACAGAATCACAAAAAGTAGAGCTGGATGAACCTTGGAGACCATTTGGTCTCCAAGGAAACTGCCCAAGACCAAAGTAAGGTTTGTTCATTCATTCAGAACTTCTTACTGGAGCACCTAGTGTGTGCTGGGCATGGTGCTAGTTACCAAGTATACTGTGGTTACAAAACAGGCTGCAGGCAGATCTAAGCAAATCCTCATCTCTTGACCTCGTCTTTTACTTTTTCATAACCCACGGGAAGGCTGGTGAGCTCCCTGAGCCCCCTAAGTGTTCTCTCTAAGGTGTTTTGTAGAAGTAATTTAATGAGATTCTCAAGACAGGAAAACCACGTTTGCCTGTTGTGAGTGAAGAACTTGGAAAGAGACCAGGAGAGGAAGTAGAAGGCTTGAGAAGAGTTAAAGAATCTCCAAAACACTGGTCAGAAGACTCAGGAGCCTGGAAGCAAGGAGCCAATCAGATGGGCAGAAGAGAGTGGGAGTGGTCAGAAGCCCGTGGAGGGTGCCTCCCCCGGCAGGGCCGGTTGCTGCCCTGCTCTGCAGTGTTGCTGCTGTTGTGGGAAAGTGGGCCTAGTGTACCCACTCTTCCAGTTTTTCCAGAGAAAACAGATTTCTAATGGGAACTTTACTGACTTCCAGTACCCTGAGCAAACAGAACAAAACATGGAGTTACATTTATCCTATCAGCCACCCATGCTTGTTCTTGCCCCTGTGAATCTCAGATTAAAAAAACTACTTAGATGCATCAAAGTACAGCAGATTACCTCTCCTCTTCTTTAATCCCATTCTGTATTTCCTGCAGTGTTTTATTCTTTGCTTTAAGAAAGGTCCTCAAGTTAATTATTCACAGTGATGTAATCGAAAATTTTAATTCAGTGGTAGAACTCCATTAGCAGAATCCATTCCAGGGGGTACACTGGGGGGCCTTCAACAGCTGAAGATGTGGAACCTCAAATGCCAAGGAAAGCTGGGGTACATGTTCATGTGAGGAGTATGGTCCTGTCCTGCTCTTTTCTCCTCGGGCTCCCACATTGCCTCTTGGCAATGAGAAAGTATCCAAGGAAACACTACCCATTTCATAGACAAGGAAACTTCCACTGCTTCAGAGCTTTCCCTTCACCTCTGGAGACTGGCACTCCCAGCTGACCACGGGGGGCTCCCAGGGCTGGAATGTGCCTTGCTGCTGGTGCCCCGGGAGAGGTGATCCTGGGGAACAGGTGTGGCCCTCATCAGACAAGCAGAAGAATGCGGCTTGTCTAGGGCATCAAGGATTTTAAATATTTCCAGAGTTCATCCATTCTTCATTTGTGAGGCTAAGAGTATTGTTTTTTAAATGCTTTTTAGCTGCAGATATGGAATTTAGGTAGTCTACTGTGAAAATCACTTGCTCATGGTCACTCCTTACAAGAAGCAGTGGGTGCTTAGAGATGGCTGCTTCTGTTAACCGACCTGCTGCTGTCATTTCAACATCGTTTTTGAGTCCTTCATTGTCTGCTGAATAAAGACCAGACTCCTTCATCTGACATTCCCGGTCCTCCATCAGCCAGCCACAGTCTCATCTAAGGCCAGCTCTTCACAGACACCATGCTCCAATCACCCCAGACTATTTGCAGTTCCCCGAACACATTATAAAGCTTGTTTCAGTGCTTTTATTGCTCTAAACTGATATGCCCTTTCCTTCATTTTCCAGTTATTAAATTTCACTTATTTGCTTCCTTAAACAATTATTGAGTATTGGGATTACAAATAGGAATGAAATGTGGACCTTGTACTGCAGAAGTTAGACTCTAAGTAACTAACAGACATAGAAAAAAATAAGCTCTCTCCACCTGGCTAACTCATCGTACTCCTCGGGGCTCCTATATTCCTGTCCACTGGAAAGCTTTTAATGACCAGTAAAGGTTGGGTCATAATGATCATAGTAATTGCCTAATTTGCCCCCACTAGGCTCTAGGCTTTTTGAGAGAGGAGATTTTTTAATTCATAATGGCTCTTTCAGTGCTTAGGAGAGTGGTTGTTTGATATATGTTTATTGGACAGAGGAATGAATGGTTAGGCTAGAAGGAGCACATGGTGCTGGGAGAACAAGCAGAGGGCACATTCAACCCAGGCATTAAAGCCAGAGAACACTGCCCAGAGAATGCGTAATCTGAGTTCAGGGTGTGACCAAAAGTGAGAATAATCAGTTAAGGACTTCGGGTTTCTGGACCCACATGTAATGTGCTTGGAAACCACCACTCACTCCACTGTGACTAGTGAAAACCCGAACAAACTGAGAAAGCGACAACTCTTCTTAGATTCATAAGAGACGTGAAGTCACAGGGCAGCCTGCTGCCTCCAAAACTGGAGAGGCAGAAGGTGAATATGGAGAATCACAGCTCACTGGAGCAGAAACACATGAGCACACACTTCACGAGAACCAGTGCCGGAGCAGCAAAACCTGAACTGTAACTGATGAATTACTGAGGGCTCAGTGTGGACTAGTAGGAGAGATACAAACTCCAGGGGACCCAGTCATAAAGGGGTCCCACAGTTCTGTGAATATCAGAGAAAGATCCCCACATGCTTCTGGCAGGTTGCTGGGAAAAGGAAACATTTGAAAAACACCAGAGTTTTCTCTTAACGTGATTCTTACCTAGATTCCAAACCCAGACAAAGAGATCACAAGAAAACTTCAGACCAGTTCCTCATGAACATAGACATGAAAATCCTCAAAAGTATTACCAAATTGAATCCAACAATATATAAAATGGATAAGTGGTATTTATCCTGGGAATCCAAGATTGATTTAACAACTAAAAATGGATCAATGAAATTCACACTACTAATAGAATAAAGGAGAAAAACTCTATGATCATTTCAATAAAGGCAGAAAAAGCATGTGATATATTTCAACACCCTTTCAGGAGAAACCAGATAGGAAACTGGAATACAAGGAAACTTCTTCAATCTGATTAAGAGTATGTATGCAAATGTCAATGCTTTCTGCCTAAGATCAGGAACAGGCCAGGACATCTGCTCTCACCACTTCTATTTAACATTGTTTTGAATGTCCTTGGCAGCATAATTAGACAAGAAAAAGAAATAAGAAGTATATATATTTGAAAAGAAGTAAAATTCTGGTGGGGATGATAAATGGAAAATAGTATGGTGATCTCTTGTTAATTAAACATAGACTTACCATATGACCTTGTAACTCCACTCCTAGATATTTATTCGAGATAAATGACAACATATTCCATACAAAGATGTGTATATGATTATTCATAGCTGCATTATTCTTAATGGCCAAACACTGGAAACAACTCAAATATCCATCAGTTGGTGAATGGATAAACAATTGTGGTATATCCATACTATAGAATACCACTCAGCAATAAAAAAAAAATTAGTACATGGAACAGTACTGGATGAATTTCAAGGACATGAGACTGAGTGAAAGAAGTCAAACATAGAAGACAAAACACTGCATATTGTATGATTTTAGTACAGTGAGAGAAAGTAGATCAGTGGTTCCTTGAGGGTGGGGAGAAGGGATCAACTATAAAGATGACACAAGGAAGCTTTTAAAGTGACAGAACTACTGTCTGTCTTAACAGTGGTGGTAGTTACAGGCTTTCATATCATTACCAAATCTTACCAAACTGCACACTTAAGGGTGATGAATATTTTTGTATGTAATACCTTAATTAAAAAAAAAAAGACACTTTTGGGCTTCCCCGGTGGCGCAGTGGTTGAGAGTCCACCTGCCGATGCATGTCCCGGTCCGGGAGGATCCCACATGCCGCGGAGCGGCTGGGCCCGTGAGCCATGGCCGCTGAGCCTGCGCATCCGGAGCCTGTGCTCCGCCACGCGAGAGGCCACAACAGTGAGAGGCCCGCGTACCGCAAAAAAAAAAAAAAAAAAAAAAAAAGACACTTTTAAAGTGATTGAGCAAGAGCTTGCCACAGCAAATCTGGTTTGACTCATTAGCTGTGGGCCATGGGAAATCTGTTTACCTTCTCAAAGCTCAGTTTCCAATTCTATAAAATGGAGATAAGAGCATCTTAGAGTTACTGCCATGAATACATGGGATAATGAATATACCTGCCACCAAGTTAATGTTCAATATGCATCAGTCCTGATGATAGAGGGAGGCCAGCAAGAGAGGAAGAAAGCATATCTCAGGCTGTGTGCGCAGCAGATGCAGAGGCATAGAGGCTGGTGAGCGGGACAGCAAGTTATTCAGTCTGGGGGAGTAGAGGCAGAAGGGCACTCGGGAAATGAGGATACAGCAGCCAGGGGGCAGGCCTTTGAGGACCTCTGTCTGCCACATTACCGAGATAGGATTTTATTTGGAAGGAGAGTTATTCAAGTGGTGGTATATGCAGTGCTTAATTGAGTCTGGGAGCCAGACTGGACTTGAACCCTGGTTTTGTCCCCAGCTGTGAAACTTTGGAAAGTTCCTTAAGTTCTTAGTAGTTTTCTCACCTGTAAAAGGGAAATAATAACAGTATCTACTTCACTGAGGGTTAAATGAGTGATGTGGTTTCCACAGTCCCTGGCACATCTAAGCACTTGATCAACATGATTAAACTTGTATTTTCTTGTGTGGAAAGTGGTTTGTAGACAACTGGAAGCAAGGAGACCCTTGCGTAAATGGTTTTGTTATATAAGTGAGAACTGAAGGGGATGTGAGCTAGGGAAGTGATAATAAAGACAGGAAAAGAGACAGGCTGGAGGCATACCCAGAGGTAGAATCCACACAACTCTGGGACTGATTGGATAGTCACGAGAGTGACAAAGGAATCAAGGGTAACACTCACTGAGGTTTCTGGTCTGAGGGGTGGTATCATTTGTCCAGATCTGGGAGACAGCAGACCTCCAGTTTCCACATCAACTCTTCCCAGAAGGAGATTATTGTACTTGCTCGTGAGTCAAACACGTTTCCCCACGCTAGCTCCAAAGTACCCCCAACAAATGCTTAGTACATTGGATTGTTGATCAGCCAGGTAAGAGGAGTATCAGTAAGTCTAGAATGATCAGTGGTGACTCTTGGATACTGAGAAAAGGAAATGGTCACCTTTAAGACATAAATTGAAAGGACTGACTTCATGATGAAAGTGAGTTTATATAATCTCACTGTATCTCCTCTGTATTCCCCTTTGTGAGTCCAAGAAATACTGAAACACAAACTAGATGAAAAATACCCCTAGATAAAATGAAGGGAATCTTACTATAATACAAAATGAAACCCACAAGTCTGCTTCTTTCTTGGAAGATAAAAAAAAATAGAGAAGATCCTGCTTCTTCTGGCCAAGTGTGGCTGCACAAAGCATCACAGCAAACACATGCCATTCAAAGGCACTGTGGCTTCCTGTGGAGGAATTGACTCATATATTATGCAAATGTATAATATATAATATTACATAGTATGTATATTACATTATACTTGTTGCTTGCTTGGCTAAGTTTACTGATATATTTACTTTTCCTTCATGTACTGATTACCTTGTAAATAATTCAGAAGGTTAGTTTTAAAAAAATATGTCCTTGAAAATAGGGTTGTCACTTATAATGCCCGTATAATGTATATGGCAAGAAATATAATATACTCTATTGAGACAGACAATTTAACCTATAACAACTAGGATGCAGGTCATTTAGGGTGGCCAACGTGTAGGACATGTAGAGTGGAAGGCAGAGGGAAGTGAGATCAGAGAGACTGAGGCAAGACTTTCAATAAAATAATAATAATAATTAATAATTATGGCAAACATTGGTTGAACAGTTGTTTTATTCCAGGCACTATTCTCAGTACTTCACATATATTAGAATACTTATTTTTACAGGTTTGGAAATTGAGGCACAGAGAGCATACTTTGCTCAACTTTGAAACTTTCCCCAAATTCCTCCAAAATGGATTTATTTAACAAAAAGAAAAAGAAAAAAAGAAATGGTGAAGGAAAGTGACATTTTCTGTGGGGCGGGGAAGCTGCTTTATCAGGTTTCTGGAATCCGACTCAATGTGACTCCTAGTTAACCAGACTGAATTGTTTTCTTTCTCCTGAAAGTCGACTGGTCAGGGAGCTTTGAGTCAGGATTGAGTCATAGCTGTGCTATGTTCTCCAACCAGAAAACAAACCTTGTTTTTTAAGTCACCAAGGAAATGTTTGAATAAACTAAATGTACTTCTGTAGTTATATGTCATCTCTGATTCATGATCTCTGTATGGTTCACTTGTAAATGGTTATTGTGTTTGTAGCAGAGTTGGTACACTGGATATTCTTTACACTCAAATTGGTCTTGTACTGTCTTTCCCAGTCTGTCCGGGCACCACTCTTCGAATATCTTCTTAAGAAACAATAAAAAATTTACTAATTATTCCAAAGCTGGGCAAACTAGTTCAACAGGCCTCATTGCAAGAGGAAAAAGGAAGAGAATCGAGTGAAAGACTGTTTTTTTTCTGATTATTGATATAAAAGCTGTGGTTTTGTACAAATACTACCTCTGTTTTTTTGAATTCCTTCCAAAAACCAAAAAGTCCAACCAGGGACAGAGAAAATCCAGTGAAGAAAGATCAAAGTTATTCCTGTCAAGGTTTTTATTTTTGATTTTCCTAGACCCAAGAACATTACCCAAGGATGTTAATGATATTGACAATGTTTTAAATAAAGAGATTGAGCAGCCTTGTCTAAATGTCGACTAGACCATCAGACGATGCACTTTTAGTGATCATAGAATCACAGAATCACATGTTAGAAGCAACCTCAGAGAGCCCCTGGTGCATCACTTGTGTGTTAAGAGAGACAGAAGCCAAGGAAACAGCAGTGACCTGTCAAGGTCACAGAGCTTAACTGCTGAATCAGTTTCCATACTCTTTTATGTATTGAATGTCTGCGATTAAATGTGATAGTGGAGTAGAGATTTGCAAACAATAAAAGCTGAGGTGTAAGATATCTTTTATTTTTTAATTTTTTTGTGGTACGCGGGCCTCTCACCGCTGTGGCCTCTCCCGTTGCAGAGCACAGGCTCCGGACGCGCAGGCTCAGCAGCCACGGCTCACAGGCCCAGCCGCTCCGCGGCATGTGGGATCTTCCCGGACCAGGGCACGAACCCGTGTCCCCTGCATCGGCAGGCGGACTCTCAACCACTGCGCCACCAGGGAAGCCCGTATCTTTTATTTTTTAATAGCACTTTCATATATCATTTTCTCATTAGAAATTTGTCAGACCTGGGGACACCATTGAGCCTTTGAGGGATTTAGAAATCAGGGAAACCCTTGTTATATTTGAAGATGCAATGGTTATATACGTACTGGCTTAGGAAGTCAAGTTTAAGTGTTTGAAGGTTTGTAGGTTGAATTTCATGATTGTTTTCTTCAGGGCTGTCATTTCTACACAAGTCTTTTATGCTCTCCTCCTCATCTGCCCACTTCACAGAGTCACTGCCCTGCTTATGAAGCAGCAAGCCTAGAAGTGGCCCGGTATCTAGTTAGGAAGAAATGTTGGGGAAAGTGGACCCTCTAGAAATCACTTCCAGGACCCAATGCCAGTTTGGAGCATACATTTTTTAAAGAAGAAGATAACTGCTCTGAGTTTAGATGACCAAGTAAAAGATGATTATGTTAATCCTCCTCAAGGGAATTGATTTTAATTATTTTCTTTCAAACGATGAGCCAGTTGTCCCACTCTCATTGATTGAACACTTTATGCTTTACTTTTATCATATGATTACATCACAGGAAGTGAGACTTTCAATACTATTTCTTTCATGTCTCAATCCTGTAACTGTTGTACACAATTTTAATTCTTATAGCTTTATGGACAAGGCCCCTTAATTACCTGAATGGGCAAGCAGAGACAGAATTTGTTGCCCTGAGAGACCTGTGGGCACATGCCCCTTGGCACTGATCTGTGGTGTACAAGGACCCCCAAAGAATCACTGGGATGCTTTGTTGCTCTGGTTTGACCATAGCTAATGGATTTTTTTTCCAGACCTCCCCACGGAGAGTAAGTTAATCACAATGGAGGCTTGACCTACCTTTTAAAATTCTAAAACCACAGGTCAACATTAACATTCATCTCTCATTGGAAATAAACATGGCAACCGCCATAACGCCACACACCTACTCCTCTTGGACTGCAAGCCAGAACGTGTTCGTTGTAGCAGTTATTTGCACTTTGTCTCAGTTGCCTGCCAAGCCAAATCTATTGGTCTATTTTGGCATGTAAGCTCCATTAAAATTTTATTTTTATTTAGTTGGGCAGTCCAATCTTGTTTGGCTGTCTAATTCAGTTTTAGTTTCCTATTTGTCACTTCTCCTTTCATGTTTTTTTGGGCTCATTGCCCTTCTTATTGTCATGGGCAACCACATTGTTGGTCCTACTCACCTTGCAAATCCCCTAGCATAACCCAACAGTTTTCACTTGAAAATACAATAAGGTTGCCAGATATAATACAGGATGCCATGCACTATTTGGGACATCATTTATAGGGTACCATGCAATATTTGGGATATACTTGTACTAAAAATTATTTGTTATTTATCTGAAATTCAAATTTAACTGGGCATCTGCATTTTCATTTGCTTAATCTTGCCACACTAAAAACAACTATCTCTGTGCTTCCAAGGCATAATAATGTGCAAATGGGGCCCACATCCAACTCACAACCTGGGCTTCCCTTCACTTCTCTAACTCCAAAAACAAATGTCCTTTTACTGTTAAGAACGCTGGTGTGTGTGTGTGTGTGTGTGTGTGTGTGTGTGTGTGTGTGTGTGTGCGCGCGCGTGCCTGGGGGTTGGGGTGCAACAAGATAAACCCAAACATATTTTATTATTGTTACTCTGTTGATATGAATAATAAAACTTAATTGAAAACTTGATTTATTTTTCTTCTGACATAAAAGCAAAATGATTAAAAAAAAGGACCCCACAAACCCAGGCCTCCTCTTTGGGCTGTCCTACCCATTGCCTCAGAGCAGCTCTGGTACATCACCCGAATGGCATGCACTGGAATTCCTTGGACCATGAATGTACTATGGTTACCATACATGTATCATTTCAGTCTTGGGAGTCACAGAGACCCCCTTCTGGCCCCCCAGTCCATGAGTTTAGGCTGAATTTGAAACAGTTTCTTTTTATTCACACCTGAGATGGCCTAGTTCCAGAGAAACTGAGCAACCTTGACACCAATCAGTGGCTATGGAAACATAGGCCAAATTCCTTTGTGGCAAGACTTCTGGTGAAAAATATCTTCAGAGCAGAGCCAATGATCCTCTTGCATTGAGAAATGTTTTCTAATAAATGTTCTCTGTGTCAAGAAGGAACTACTTCTCCCCACAAAACTGGTTTTAAAAAATGAACCAGAATGGTTGAAGGGTGGTTTCATTCACTTTTTGCCTACTTTCAGAACCTCAAATGGCAAATAACTTATTAAGTGATTAGCATATCTACACAGGTGAGATGTTAATGTAGTGTCACTTTGCTCTAGAAACATTATCCATGGAAAAATGATGCTCCCATTCTTGTTCCTTGCCTTTTAGACCCATCACAAATCCAGGTATTTAACGTCCCAAAGTTAACTAATTCTATCATGGAGAAGGAAATGTAAATAAAGGTTAAATAATCATTAAAGAGAGACCATATGTCCAAGAAGACAGCATGCACCTTGATGGGGCGAATGAGCATATTAAGACAAATCATGTCCACATTGCAAGATGCAGGATGTTCCAGTCTCCTTCCCCATACCCCTGCAGATCTGAAGGACTCTGGGGGTGCTGCTGGCTGAGAGCCCTCAGCTGTCAGCCTTCTCCAGAAATTACCCTTGGCTGCGAAGGGCCATCTTGCCCAAGGTCATGTCCTCTTCCTGGGACACCCTATATCCAATGACTGTCCTTTGTGGGGGTATAAAGGCTCAGACTACTTGCCCCAAATCATGACAACTCTGAAGGGACATCCCAGTATCAAAGCTCCCCATGGGGTCAGCTGAGGTTTTGTTGAGACCACAGCACGGTCCAACTTCTCCTTTCAATCATTTCCCTCTCTTTCTCCAGGCATGTTAATCCCAAGAACATCCTCTAATAAGTTTCCTGCGGGCTGATCTCCATCTCACAGTTTGTTTCCCAGGGAATAAACGTGTAATGGTTGCTACCAACAATAGTGCAAGAAGCAGATGCTAAGATGGGATTCTGCAGCTGAACCACCTGCTGTTCAGCTGGCAAAGTTGACTTCATAACTGCTGGTTGTTGGGACACAGCTTAGCCCCGGTAAAAGGTAGCAGTGCAATTGTTAAAACTGGCCGGTAGTGAAGTTGGATGGCATACCAGTGGAAGGAGATAACACTAGTAGGTGAAAAGTATTAGACATTTAAGAAACATAGAGTGGGCTTCCCTGGAGGCGCAGTGGTTGAGAGTCCGCCTGCCGATGCAGGGGACGCGGGTTCGTGCCCCGGTCCGGGAAGATCCCACATGCCGCGGAGCGGCTGGGCCCGTGAGCCATGGCCGCTGAGCCTGCGCGTCCGGAGCCTGTGCTCCGCAACGGGAGAGGCCACAACAGTGAGAGGCCCGCGTACCGGAAAAAAAAAAAAAAAAAAGGTTGGCGGGGAGGAAGGAATTAGAACAACAATGGATTTGGATGACTTGCAGGGGGGCAATTGATGCTTTGGAGAATGAAAGGCTGGCAGTGATTGTACAGATTACAAGGTAGGTATAAGAGTGAGAGGCCTTCTTGGCAGCATGTAAAGGAATCTCTAGCTCCTGTAGCCAAAGGGCAGAAAAAACTGAGGATCAGCCCAGGATTTAATTGTAAGTGTAGCAGAGGGTTGAACACTCAGCCTAGGTAGGTTTGCTCTGTCCAGGTCAGGACTCTCATTAGTAAAGAATGGGATCTGAAAATATGAAGTAGAGACGCAGGGGGATGCACTTGAAAATCCTGATTCCCTGAATGCTCTGAGCCCCCAGAACTGGCTCCGTCCTCCATATGAAGGCCTCACATCTACCCACAGGCTTGAAGACACTGTAGAGGCTATTCCCTTGCATGACCCTTCGTCAGGGTCTGCCCTCACCTGCCCTCTTGAATATTAGGCCAATAACTAGCATGAAGAGACACCATTCCCCAGCTGGGAAAGTGCTGGACCTGCTAGGGGAGAAAAGGAACTATACACTGAAGGAGCTGCAGGGCCCGGCCGACATCCATTGGAGGGGGCCTGCAGTGTACAGAGAGGCTGGGTTCTGAGAGTGCTGAGTCAGAGAGTGGGGGATAGGGTGGGAGAGCGAGGGCTGTATGGACTCTAGGTTCTTATTTTCTGTATTCTTGATCCTCTGGCATTTGGGGCCTTGATCCTGAAGAGAGTGCTACTCCCACAGCTAGCTAATTCCTAGAGAGAGCACATGACTCCCCTGCAAGTGGGCTTTTCATATGCACACCAGCAAATCCCGAGCCCATATCCCTCAACTGTGTCCTTAAACAGACTCTCACACACCAAGCCGATATTTCCCCTGCTGTGAGTCACCCCACGGCCAGGTACAAGACAACTGTGGACCACTCTTATAGTCCAGAGCCTGGGGAAATTATTCACACTATCCAATCCTAAACCTATTCAGAGTACCTGCCTCACTTATTCCTTTCCAAGAAAACCCCCAAAAGGCTGTAGGCCTTTTTTTTTTTTTTGCGGTACGCAGGCCTCTCACTTTTGCGGCCTCTCCCGTTGCGGAGCACAGGCTCCGGACGCGCAGGCTCAGCGGCCACGGCTCACGGGCCCAGCCGCTCCGCGGCATGTGGGATCTTCCCGGACCGGGGCACGAACCCGTGTCCCCTGCATCGGGAGGCGGACTCTCAACCACTGCGCCACCAGGGGAGCCCCCCCTCATTCTTTTGATTCATGACCATCTCTCCTCCTTCCCCACGTTTCCCTGCATGGGAGATGTGTCTCCTGTGTCTGGATATCTGTGAGTATAAACGTCTTCCTTCATAACAACCATTTTCACGTCTGTTGTCTTACCAAACTTGTTTAAACAAATTCTCGGTATATTTTTAATATACGGGTGGAAAATAAAGTCGGACAAGGGAAATTTTATAGATTTGGGAGCATTCTTCTGGGATATAAGATTTAACATTCTGGCCAGGATCCCAGGAGACAGAGCAAATATAGCTTCCAGAAGACTGGAGAAAACAATGGCCCATGTTAAATCAAGTAGATGTGCCAGAACTATTGAAGCAAGAAGCGGCAGAAAAGATCAAAAGGGTCAGAGAAGTGGGCCATAGTATATCTATAGAGTGTAAGGCTGGAAAACCCACCCCAGTGACTACATGCTATAGGAGGTAGGAGGTGGGTGTCTGGAGGACACTCCACTTACTGAAGTGATAAGGAATGAGCTGAGGAGAGGGACACCAGCATTGTTGAAAAGTTCAGTGGTGGCTGTACTCAGAAGGCCAGGGCTGATGTTAGGTGACACCATAAGAGAACCACAGTCCCTGAGATTGCGGTTTCAGTGAGAAAGATAAGATCCTGAAATAATAGAGACCAAGCGGTTACACCTAACTGTCAAAAGGAAGGTGGCACAGTGAGTGGCCAGGTCAGTTGGTCAGCTAATGGACCAAGCCTACTTAGAGTTATGGAGATGGTAAACGGAACATGTGTTCCTAAGACACTAGAGGTGGGCACCAAACACGGGCATTATTTACAACCAAATAAATAAAGGATGGACAGGGGCAGCTGCCATAATTAAAAGTCACAATCCCTTGTCCATTTTCTGGACCTGAGTTAGTTTTCAGACCCATTGATTGAAGAAGAGCTGGGTTCTGTCAAGGAAAACCCCCGCAACATCACAATTGTATGTAGTAATGTTTGTCCCCGTCTTCAATGATTTTTGTAGTTATTTTCTTGGATAATGACATTGATCATCCTCAGAGTCAAGAAGCATGATCATGGCACCCCTGTTTGAGTGGAGGCATATTGGGGCCAGGTAAAAAATGGAATTCTGGCCTGAGTCTGGCTTACAGTGAGTCCACTGGACTCACTGAACCATCTGGTGGTCCTTTCTCCAGAGCCTGAATATACAATCGTGATGAACATACTTGGTGTTGGCTTCACCCCCACATTGGTTCCTTGGCTTCTGGGATAATAGCTACTGTCGTTAAGAAGGAAGAGAGGAAGTCTTTGAAACTCTCCCCTTCTTCCCTGGATTAGCCAAATAGTAAAGCAAAACCAATATTCCATCCTTGAGGAAATAACGAAAGTCAGAGACAGAGACTTAGGGGTAGGGAATGAAAGATGCCTCGTGATCTGGAGAGAAAAATGAGACTCCCATTTGTCTCTTGTTATGATCCTCCAAGTGCATCTGGGACATATGGAATGGACCCAAACAATAGAAGTTCACCTTGGAGAGAACTATGTGGTTATTGAGAACATTCATTCAGAATAATCTCCATATTGGCCAGTTTTTCCAGGACTGTCCTAAGGAGGGAAGGGAGTCTGAAGGACCACACACCCAGCAACCTTTCATGGCCAGCCTGGAAGGAAGGTGGCGCAACTTGGAAATAAGCATGTTGGAAATACATAGGGAAACAAGTCTTGCTAGGGGCCTGATAACTGTGCCTCTGCAGAATTCCTATCCAAGGCTCAGGGCCAAATGGGTCAACCACATCCAGGTCAGGCTGCGGTGACCTTCTTGACCGCATCCTTCTGGTTTGTGATGTGTCACATGTCACTAGCACGTTTCACTCAACAAACTTTGACTAGATATTGAAAACCACTGATTTTCAAACACAGAGGACTGGATTTTGTGAGATATTAACAACAAGATTTCCAAGAGAATTATAGCCCTGGAATGGATGAAGTTTCCGAAGGCAGATCAAAGATTCTGGGAGGGCTACGGTGGGAACCTGACTGGAGGCTGGAGAGATGGCTGGAGAAGATAACCTCCAGTGTCATCGCT
The DNA here is from genome assembly GCF_003676395.1 of Aethalodelphis obliquidens. Lineage (NCBI taxonomy): Eukaryota > Metazoa > Chordata > Mammalia > Artiodactyla > Delphinidae > Aethalodelphis > Aethalodelphis obliquidens. The sequence goes on from NW_020837968.1 coordinate 22,570,540, forward strand.
CTAAATGCCTCACACTCTAGGGACCATCCTCTTAACAATCATTGTCAAAGACAGTCATTGTATGAGAGGAGGAAGAAAAGGAAAAGAAGGAAAATTAGGGCAGGCTAATAAAGGGACAATGGAAGTTCAAAAGATTAAAGGTAAAAAAGTAAATATAGGAAAAATAAAACGAAAACAGTAAAATTTATAAAATATAATAAACAACCCACTAAATCTGAAAGGTAATGAAAACAATAAAGGATAAAATATCTGAGATTTAAAGAAGAAAAATAAAAGGTGAAACCCTTTTATCAGCTAGATTAAAAGATTGAAAACCTGTGGAGATAGATTTTAGCCTGAGAGTGGAAACATGTGTAATGGGCAGAAAGGAATTGCATTTCTCTTTCTTTGATAGGAATAAAAAGAAAGGAAAATCAGGAAAGACAGAGTAGGAGTGAAAAGGCTAAACATGAGTCTAAAGTTAAATTAAAAATAAAAATTGAAGGCATGCAGCATATATGGCAACGGGTGATCCTTAAAATGATGCCTGGGTGCCCGGCCCTGGGGGCACAGCACTGGGCCGTGTCAACCAGATGCGCCCCTACTCTCACTCCTACATTTAGCTTGAACAAAGCCTCTCGAGGTTATGGCCAAATTCCAAATCAGTTCCCTCTGAAAATTGATCTCATCCACCCCAAAACAATATTTAAAGCCCTCGAAGAATGCTGAACATGTGAAAATGCAAGGCATTGAGAGGAGAGCGGGTTCTCACACTCCTTCCTATCCAGTCAAGGAGGGTAGTCCCCAACCTTTGTGACCCTCAAACAAGATGACAAATGGTGGCAGAAACTGTGGAAGTTCAAACATCTTGTCTTATTCTCTCCTGAATATTTCCCCCATGAAAACCTTCAAATAATTTCAAAAGCAGGTTTAAAGAAATTGAAATGATTTACTTTGAAATAATTTCAAGTGTATAGAAAGTTGTGAGAATAGTAGCCAAAGAATTCTTGAGTCCCCCCTTATCATTATCAGAACCATTTAAGAGCAAGTTGCAATCACAATGCCCTGTCACCCCTAAATACTCCAGTGTGTGTTTCTGGATACAACCTTCTTGTGGGTTGAATAGCACTCCCTCAAAATGTATGCCCAACTGAAACCTCAGAATGTAGTCTTATTTCGAAATAGGGTCTCTGCGGATGTAATTAAGGGTCACAAGATGAGATCACCTGGGTTTAGGGCGGACCCTAAATCCAGTGGACCGATGCCCTTATAACAAGAGGAGAGGACAAAAAGGGGACCCAGAGACATACAGAGGAGAAGGCCATATGAAGATGGAAGCAGAGATTGAAGTGACGCTGCCCAAAACCAGGAAATGCCAGGGACTGCCGGCACCCATTAGAAGCTAGGAGAAACGCATGGGACAGTTACTCCCTCAGTTTCCAGAAGGAACCAACCCTAACTGACTGACACCTCGATTTTGAACTTCTAGGCTCCAGAGAATAGATTTCTGTCATTTTAAGCCACTCACTTGTGGTAATTTGTTATGGCAGCCCTAGGAAGCTAACGCAAACCCTCCAAATGAGGAGCCAACGATGGCGCAACAATAGCACCCAGTCCACAGACCTCCTTCAAATGTTGCCAGCTCAGCCAGCTCTCTTCTCTTTCTGGTCCAGGATCCAGTCAATCCTGGGACACACAGTACCTTTACCTGCTACATCACTTCAATCTCCTTCAACATGGAATAATTTCTCAGAGTCTTTCTGTCATTAATGTCCTTCAGTTTTAAAGAGTATAGGCCTTTTGTTCTGTAAGATGACCTTAGACCTGTTTCTATTCGACATTTCCTTTTGGTCAGACCTCGCCATGCATTCTTGGTAGCAACACCACAGACAGGATGCTGGGCTTTTCATATTACAGCACATGATGTCGCCCTGTCCCACCAATGGTGACATTGATGTTGAATGCTTGGTCATGTTGGCATCGTCCAGATTCCTCCCCCATCAAGTTACTACTTTTCTCTTTTGTAATGGTAAGCATTTTGTGGGGAGATTTTCTGAGATGATACCAACATCCTGGTCCTTCTCAACCTCCACTCATCAGCCTGGTCCTTCTCAACCTCCACTCATTCATTGTTGACCAACCCTTCCTGAATAAATCATCAGCATGATGGTGTCATATGATGGTTTCCTATTTCCACCATTTTTTCTACATTTATCACTTGGCAGTCTACTATAAGAAAGAGCTTTCACACACATATCCCATTAACGTATTTATTCATTTATTTTCAATATAGATTCCTATCTTATTTAATAATTGAAAGTAAGGTATTATCATATCATTTTGATGTGGAGGTTGTCTCCACAACAAATGTGGAGATTTAGCCAGTGGGGAGCCAGTGGGATCTCCTTCAGCTGGCTCCTGTGTCCTTTAAATATGTCCTAGTCATTCTTTAAGCATCTCCTTACTTTCTGGCATAAGAAGATATTCCAGACTCACCTTGTTTCTGTTCTATCTTTGGAATCAGCCATTCCTGGTTCTTTTAGTAAAGAACGGTATTTAGAAACCAGTGTTATATATGTTCCATGTGTTCATTGCTACTGGGATGTTATTATTTGTGTCGCCTCTCAGCTGATAGAGCTAGAATTTGTGTATATATATAATCCCCCCCCACATATATAACTATATCTGTGTGCATCTCTATCTCTATATATCATCTATATCTATGCATATAGATTTATATTTTATGTTGATATATATATTTAAAAACAATGAATTTATACTATACTTCCAGTTACAATCCAATACCTCAAGTTCCTTTTCAACCTTCCCTTTTCACTTCCTGTCATCTCTCCAGCCTGGCTCCCATTGTCCTCTCTACACTTACTCACTTGCTCAAGTTACTTATTTGCTCAGTGTAACCCATTCCAAGCTCATCACTGCCTCCATGGGGACCCCTCCCAGCACCACCCCCTTACAGCTCAGCCCTTAGACACTGAGGTCTCTGAGAGAGGAAAGGAGGGAAGAGAAAGCTTGAAAGCAGTTTAAAAGAAAAACACGGAAAAGATAACTCTCCTGGAAGCCAGTTGCAGAATGTGAACTTTGATTTTATAGCACATATTTTGCCCTTAATGAAAGGAGGAAGTGAAAGGCATTATGGTATTATCAGTCAGAAGAAGAGAGGTCTGAATTTCCCTCGGCTCCCCCATGATCTTCACAATTAAGCAAAGCCAAATAGAAAGAGAAAGTGGGCTGGCATGAGAAGAGAGAGAAGAATAAAGAGAAGAAATAGGCAGAAAGAACTACAGTGGCAGAGATAAGCCTTTTCAGAAAGTCCTGGGGGCAACATTGCCTCCTCTTCGCCATTTGCATTGGGGCCGCCCCAAATCTGACTGCTGTGCCTCCTGGGCCCAGTCTTTTCTTTTCTCCAGCACCTCTCCTCTTGGACCACCAACACTGGGGTCCCCTCAACACAGCCCCTCCCCACAGGCTCTGAGACCCAACCCATTCTCCTTCTGACTGCAGGACTCACACTGCCGTCCTTAGCACTTTGGGGCTTCCTCTGCCTATATTCTTGTGTTGTCGGTGGATCTGACGTCAGGCCACCCTCGAATTTAAAATTCTACTCTGTCCACATTCTAGCTTTGTGTCCTTGGGCAAAGTATTCTCTGAGCATCTATTTCATCACCTTTGTAATACACATGGCAATATAAATCTCATAATGCTGTTTGAGTATTAAGTGAGTAAACTAGCTTTCTCTTTCTCTTTGTACAAATCAAGATGGCTGGTCTTGGGCTGCTTGTAAGTTCCCATTCGTCCAGAAGCAAAAGTCCAGTGCAGTCTGGGCAGAGACTCAGAGAAATGACCTTGTTTGTTTAGAGTGAAACACTTTCTTAAGAAAACATGAGATATTAGGAAGGAGATAGAGCTAATGGCAAGAGAAATCTTAGCCATAATAAACTTCCATGACTCAGTAACCTGGAGAAAATCGATAAGGAATAGAAATTGTTTTGAAAGAAGAGAAACAAATTACACAATATTACAAGAATTATATACTGAAGTATGTAATTAAGTGGATTCTGGCAGAAAGAATCTAGTATTCAAAGATTTAAGTCTAGTCTTAATTCCCAAAACAGCTTCAATACAATTCCTAGTATTCTCTATTCATTACTTATTTCCCGGGTTGTGTTATAAATCACAGGGTCATTAGGGGAAAAAGTTACTGGGAAAATCTGTGCAGGCTCACAGGGCCGGCTCTGGCTGCCACCCTCCCTGCAGCAGCCTCTCTACTCTCTTTGTCCAAGAGACATTTTCTCTTTGTAGGGTTGGGGAGGACTTCTAAAGGAAGTGAGACCAGGAACCTGGAAGGTGTCACTTGAAACAAGAATGAGTCCTCTTCCTTCCTCTGAGCAATGATCACCCTTTATTTTGGCAAAGATGCTGATTTGCAAATCTGTTGTAAGGGGTTGGGGGTGACTCTCCAGCCCATGCTGGGAAGTTTCAGTACTAAAGTAATGCAAGAATCTCCTTATAAATCAGCCTCCACTGTGGGAAGGCATGGAGGCCTAGGCCACTCCTAGAGTCTCTAGCATAGCCACCTGCTTGAGGCTTTGTTCTTTTTGGCCTAGTCCAAACAAACAGGCCGATTTCCCAGCAGCACTAAAAAGTCCCTCTGTGACTTTCTGACGTTCAGATTTGGCTTCAGAACTCAGCTCTCAGTAAACTGCTTCTGTAATTGAGGCTGGATGCCTCCAGGTGGCACCAGAGTGCCGCCCTCCTGAACTGAATCTGCCCTGGGATAGAAGCGAGAATAGTTTCTCCTCCCACCCAGTTAATTTGAGGAACTACTGCCAAGAAGAATCTTTCCACCAACCCAGTTCATTTTTTTTTTTTTTTTTTTTTGTGGTACGCGGGCCTCTCACTGTTGTGGCCTCTCCCGTTGCGGAGCACAGGCTCCGGACGCGCAGGCTCAGCGGCCATGGCTCACGGGCCCAGCCGCTCCGCGGCATGTGGGATCTTCCCGGACCGCGGCATGAACCCGCGTCCTCTGCATCGGCAGGCGGACTCTCAACCACTGCGCCACCAGGGAAGCCCTCACCCAGTTCATTTGAGGAACTACTGCCAAGAAGAATCTTCCCAATGATGAGGTTTCTTCTCTGCTCAAAGCCCATCAGAGGTTTCCTGCTGTCTGCGAATGAAGCCAAACTGTCAGTGGTCTGGGCTTGAGATCAAGCTGAGATTCAGTCTCGTCTGAGCAAGCAGGATGATGGAAGAGGTTGGAGTAGAAGGGAGGAGGCTGTTTAAGTCTGGGGAAAAGAGTTGAAGCCACAGAAACAATGAGCATGGGGAGGAATCCCTGATGACCACCTCTTTGTGTCTTTGCAGAGGGGCACTGCAGGCAGGAGAGGCGGGCCCTGCTTTCACCAGGACTCAGAACTCACTAGGTGGGTAATGAAATGCGACGCAGAGTGAGGAGGGGGTGTACACCTCCAGGCATGGCACAACAGCTGCAACAGCGCCTTGTAGCAACCCTCACCGGCCTTCGTGGGCAGCAAATAGTAAAGGGCCAGGACCAAAGAACACGAGGGGACCCTGTGAACATGTAAAGCAAACCCCAAGGACACCACAAACACTTGAGAGGATTTTGCAAAGTCAGATAGCCTCTAATTAAGGGGGTCAGGGTAAGAGCCAGTGAAATAGGGATAGGTCAGTTGCCGGCGTCTTATTAAACCTCCACGCTGAGAGACAGAGTGGCCGTCTTAGTGTGTTCTAGCTGCTACAGCAAAATAGCACAGACTGGGTGGCTTATGAACAACAGAAACTTATTTCTCACAGCTCTGGAGCTGGAAGTCCAAGATTAAAGCACCAGCATGGTTGAGTCTGGTGAGACCCCACTTCCTGGTTCATAGCGGATGCCTTCTCACTGTGTCCTCGCGTGGTAGACGGGGCGAGGGGCTCTCAGGGGCCTCTTCTGCAAGGACACAAATCCCACTCATGAGGGCTCCACCCTCATGACCTAATTACCACCCAAAGGCCCCATCTCCTAATACTATCACATTGGAGGTTGGGATTTGAACATGTACGTTCTGGGGGGACACTAACATTCAGACCATAGCAGTGGCCATATACTTTATCGTCCTGGGTGGTTTTATTACTAAAGTAACTCAAAAACCTCCTTATTATAAACCATCCTTTCCTAGATTCTTGCTGTTTTATGACGAGAAGAAACTTTTTTTTTCCTATCACTCTACTCGAATACATTGGATCAGATATTCTTTTCCAGCTCCTGGACAATCTCTTGGGCAGGGCCTATAACTTCTTCAGTCACGAAAGTCCCAAGCTTTCAGGAATTGGAATAGTCTCAGTTTGTTTTTAAATTTATTTAAAGAATCAACTTTATTTATTTATTTATTTATTTTTGGTTGCGTTGGGTCTTCATTGCTGCACACGGACTTTCTGTAGTTGCGGCGAGCGGAGGCTACTCTTCCTTGCGGTGCGCTGGCTTCTCATTGAGGTGGCCTCTCCTATTGTGGAGCACGGGCTCCAGGCGCGTGCGCTTCAGTAGTTGTGGCACACAGTCTCCGTAGCTGTGGCTCACGGGCTCTAGAGCGCAGGCTCAGTAGTTGTGGTGCATAGGCTCAGTAGTTGTGGCTCATGGGCTCTAGAGCACAGGCTCAGTAGTTGTGGTGCACGGATTTAGTTGCTCCGCGGCATGTGGGATCTTCCCAGATCAGGGCTCGAACGCGTGTCCTCTGCATTGGCAGGCGGATTTTTAACCACTGCACCACCAGGGAAGTCCCTAGTCTCAGTTTTGAATGTAAAGGCAGAGCTTTGTCTTCCAGCTGATTCAAAGCTGAGGTCTGACCAGCAGCTGTTGGGAAGATCCGATCTTTCCTCTCGCTCCAGCTCCTTTGCTTGCTCGGCTGCCTCTGGGTTTTCCAGTGTTGGTAGGGGAAGAAATAGCAAACTGACACTTCTGATAGTGAAAGGGTACTACTAATAATTACGTTGGGACAACTGGCCATAGTGCGCACTCTCCACCAGATGGGTGCAAAGCCATCCTTCAAGGTCTGTGTGGCTAGGCCCCGGCCTGCTTTTGCAGCCATATTTGCTGTCACTCCAACTTCTGAGAGCAATGTTCCAGTGTTCGAGGCCAAGATATACTACCTCTCCCCACCCCTCCAGCTCCCATAGGCTTCCTTGCTTCCTTGAGAAACTGTGATAAAGTGTGAAGACACAAGACCGGGATGCTGGTGATTTGGGGAATTGAGCCCTAGCTCTGTTTCTTATCTGCTGTGTGACTGTGGGCACACTGCATGTCCTCCCTGAGTCTTGCCTTCTTTACCTATGGAAGGGGAATAATGCCATGTATTCCACAGTGTTGTGAGATTAAGTGATGTAAATTATGTGGACGTGTGATGTGAACTTCACATGACCGTTCAGATGCTAGGATTTTTTTCCTTGACGTTTCTTTCTGGTCTCACCTGTTTCCAGAGGAAAAGGGAACCATGAAGTTAGTGTGGAGGAGTGGGCGGAATGGTGCAAGTGTCTGTATTTTTTTTTTTTGCGGTATGCGGGCCTCTCACTGCTGTGGCCTCTCCCGTTGTGGAGCACAGGCTCCGGACGCGCAGGCTCAGCAGCCATGGCTCACGGGCCCAGCCGCTCCGCGGCATGTGGGATCCTCCCGGACCGGGGCACGAACCCGTGTCCCCTGCCTCGGCAGGCGGACTCCCAAACACTGCGCCACCAGGGAAGCCCAAGTATCTGTATTTTTATCTCTCTGACTCTCCCCAGCATTTATTCCTTATGTCCCCACCAGCTTACATGGAGAGCTTTACTTTCGGTGGAATGAAATTGTCCCCAGAGACTTGTCAGTTTTGTCCAGCTTTATCCTACAACAGTGCCTGGTACAGAGTAGGAGCTCAGTACACATTTGTTGAGTGGAGGTAGTTTGTAACATAACAATAAGAAATATATTGATCGTGCTATTTCTAAGCCCATTGCCTACCTTCTTGTCTCCATTTGAGGGTCACTGCTCTGGGATTGTTCAAAACATATTTGTTGAGCCCAATTCTGTGCCCAATTCCAATGGCGGATGTGAGGAGGGACAGATACAGAGATGAATGAGAAGACCCTTGATCCTTAAAATCTAAAGTGCAAAAGGGGAGGAAGGATACAAATGTAAATGAAAATAACCTTTCCTTTCACTTTCTCCAGATGAGAAAGTATTACAAGTGTCTTAGTGCTCAGAAAACACAAAAGTCCATATGTTCCATTGATCAAATTATACACAAAAATGTACATTAAAAAGAAACTTTTTAAAACCCTCTTTTGGAAAATGCTTGATGTTGCCTTTTTATTTTTCCTTTTAAGCTATCTGATAAAGCCTGGCCTGCAACATATTTCTCATTTCCTAACAGTAGACATTCCTAAAAATAACATCAGATACAAGCTTTTTATATTCTTACCCTGGATATTAACTTGCAGTGAAGATCTGTCAAAGTTTAAACAGCCATCTAGCTCAAAATGGGAATTATGAACCCCCAATTACACTTGATTGCCAAAAGGGTCCAGGGTCCTTGTGATGAATGACTTCTCCTCTCTGACTGTAAAGATTGAACGGATAGAACCTTTCAACTGAAGACAGAAATGACTTCGTCTGTTAAATGTACACACAAATTCATAACAGGAAAGTTGGCCTTCAGAATAGGGAGATGTGGCAGCTGTGAAGTCCAAAGGGCGGCTGGAGAAACGACTCAAAATCACTTGAAGAGCTAAGGAGGTAGCAGTGGGTTAGAAGAGAAATATTGACAAATGAGGCAGCTTGGATACTTTGGAAAGAGACTGATTTAAGAGCCGCTGTGGGAGTCGGGGAAGCCAGGGAGCATGGTATCTGGAGTGCCAAGCAGACCCTGGTCTGAGTTTTGTATTCAGCCGGGAGACTGAGCACAGAGGAGAGCTGGTTCAGGAGCCTGGGTCCTGATGCTGACTCTGCTAAGCGCCGGGGAGAGTCACGACAACATTCTGACCCCAGTGTCCTCAGCTGCTGACTAGAGGATTAGGCTAGACCAGTGGTTCTCAGCCTTTACTATATGTTAGAATCATCTAGGGAGTTTTAAAAATCCACTGCTGCCTGGGCTTCACCCCCCTTGACATTCCGAAGTCACTGGGGTAGGGCAGGGTGCAGGCATGGATGTATTTAAACAACTTTATGGAGATATAGTTCATATGCCAAAAAATCCACCCTTTGAAAGTGTACAGTTCAGTGGGTTTTAGGATACATACAGCGTTGTATAATCATCACCTCTATCTCATTTTACAACATGTTTTCACCCCCCAAAAAACCCATGTGCCTATTAGCAGTCCTTGTTTCCCCCTCAACTAAGCCCTAGGCAACTAGTAATCTACTTTCTGTCTCTAAAGATTTGCCTCTTCTGGACATTTCATAAGTGGAATCCTATAATACACGGTCCTTTGAGGTTGGCTTCTTTCCCTTAGCATAATGTTTTCAAGGTTCATCCATGTTGTAGCATGTGTCAATACTTCATTCCTTTTTGTGGCCTAATATACCATATACCAAGCATGGATAGTTTTTAAATTACTTTTTAAAAAATAGACTTTATTTTGGGGGGAAGTTTTAGGTTCACAGCAAAACTGCAATGAACATACAGAGACTTCCCGTATCCTGCCTGCACAGGTGCATAGCCTCCCCCGCCATTAACACTCCCCACCAGGTGATGCATTTGCTGCAACTAATGGACCTACAGAGGCAAAACGTCATAATCACCCAGAGTCCATGGTTTCCATCATGGTTCACTCTTGGTGTTGTACATTCTATGCGTTTGGACAAATGTGTAATGATGGGTATCCATCATCATAGCATCATACAAAGTAGTTTCACCCTAAAAATCCTCTGTGCTCCACCTATTCATTCTTACCTCCCCTTGAACTCCTGGCAACACTGATCTTTTTACTGTGTCCACAGTCTTGCCTTTTCCAGAATGTCATATGGATAATTTTAAAGTTCTAATATGCAGCCATGATTAATAACCAGTAGATGATCATTAAGTCCCTGCTGGGCTCCATGGTGCTCATGGGTGGGACAGGAGAGCCAACCAGAGCCTCTATCTGGCAAAGCCAGTCTCCAACAGTGCCGTGTCTGTGACCTGACTTACAGGCGAGAAGGCAGATCGTACCTCCGGTGGGGACCCTGTTTTGCAGTGAGGATGACTGTTGCGCTCTGGGAGCTGGGCGTGTGTGAGTCTAGATGAGGGAGATCACACCAGGGTCCAGGCTGAAGACATCCCAGTTCAGTGTCTCTGTGACCAGAAGGTCACAGATAAGTCCTGAGAAAAGGTCAGAAAGGTGCTTCTAAATCCTGAAAATGATTTCATGGAGTTTAAGAGGCTCCCCTGTTGCATAAAATACAGATTTAGTTGTGAAGCCATCCAAATAAATTCACTGGTTGAGCAAACTCGCCGCTGTGCCACGTTCCTCCTCTAGAGCCTTTGTTTGCCCCTTTGGCCTGTTGTCCATTCAGAAGACCCCACCTGGGTTCTTGCCAGTTACATGGGTTGGCACCAACCCACTGAAATTGCCATTCACTGGGTCAGAAAAGATGGTTGCAGCTGTTCCCATCTTGGTTGGGATCTTTATGGTAACCAGAGGTGTTTCAGCAGCTGTTTAGACCGTTAATGGGAAGTGGGTTAATACTTCTGTCCCTGCTTTTTTTTAACCTGGGAAGAAACTTAGTGCTTTTCAACACTATCACAAAGAAAGATGAAGATGAAAGAATGCACAAAACTTATAAATGCAGCCATGAAGTCACCTCCCATTATTCTGGGGTTACAGAAGGGACCCCTGGTCCCACTACTGCCCCCAGTAACCTGCTCTCCAATCAGCAGCTCTAGTGATCTTTGTAAAATATAAATCAGGTAATGTTTCTTCCTCTCCTTGGCTTAATAACCCCACAGTGGCTTTCCTGTACTTAGGATGAAATCCAAGACACTCAACCTGGTTGAGAAATCCTGTGGGATCTGGCCCTTTGCACTTGCTTTTCTCTCTCTTTTCCCACCAATTTATACACAATCTGCTGTCTCAGTGTCAATGTCTTTTCCTTGGAAATGCCATCTCTTTCTCCTTTACCCGCTGTCTAAGTTAAACCCCATTCTTCCTTTTTCTTATGGCATCCTTTGCTGGCTTCATACAGCTGCTCACCATTTGTGAGTCTATGTTTCTCATGTTAGTTTAACAACCTTCCCTCCACCAGACTGTAAGCTCCAGGTTGGATTTGTGCCCACTCTGTTCTCCTGTGCAGTGTCTGGTTGTGATTTCATACTCAGAAATACTTGTTGAAGAAGTGATCGAGTGCGTTGGTGCGTGGAGGGATTCCTGGGATTCCAGAGTCCTGGGGTTGGGGTGCTATTCAGGGCTGCGACGGCTCGGGAGAGCTATGGATATAAGGAAATGAGGGGCGTGAGGCCCAGGGATGTGTTAGTTACCTACAAACAGTGATAGAAACAGGAGGCCAATGGTGAGTGGGTGTTTAGGACCAGGGAACAAACGGACAGACACCAAACAACTTGTCAAGAAAACAGATTCATGACACAAGTGACGCCCTTACAGCCAAGGCAGCTCCGATAGGTGGGGCAGGAACGGTGTGTTAGGGATAAGGTAGGAGACCACCGAAGCTCTGTGCGGAGTTTAGGGCAGCTCCCTGTGCCTTGGAACACAGCTCTGGAATCTGGAATCTGGATGAAAGGTCAGAGGGAGCCTTGTGGATATTGCTACCATTGGAGTCATAAGAGACTCCCCTTCCACTGAGCACCAGCATGTAAACCTGGCGTTCCAGGGAGCTACCTCCTTTACAGGTAATTTCAGGCACGGAGGATGGTCAGAGGCCATGGTTGCCCAGGAGCCCAGACTGACACCCAGTGCAGGGAGGGGGACATACTTTAAAGTCTTCTCAGAGGCCAACAGTGTGCACGAGCCGTGGTCGGGCACCTCCACATCTGGACTGCAGAGGCATCATGAGGTATTGGAAGGCTTTCGTAGGCAGAATAGTGGCCCCTTCCCAGCTGTGGTCAGACAGACATGTGACGACAGAAGCTGAGTCAGAGATGCAACACTGCTCACCTTGAAGACATGTGGGCGACCTCTAGAAACTGCGAAAGGCAAGGAAAGGGATTCTCCCTCTGCTCCAAAAATGACATCCAACTCAGGTGTTTATAATCAGTTCATAGCTTCTCCCAGTCCTTTTTTTTTTTTTTTTTTGTGGTATCCGGGCCTCTCACCACTGTGGCCTCTCCCGCCACGGAGCACAGGCTCCGGACACGCAGGCTCAGTGGCCATGGCTCACAGGCCCAGCTGCCCCGCGACATGCGGGACCCCCCCGGACCGGGGCATGAACCCGTGTCCCCTGCATCGGCAGGCGGACTCCCAACCACTACACCACCAGGGAAGCCCCAGGTAACAATTTTAACATAAGTAAAGTTGCCTGGCGGTTGTAGTTGACATTCCCATTTTATCTGGTTTCCCGGCTGTGGTAGATAGAATAATGAACGGCTTCCTGAGGATGTACAACCCCTAGTCCCTGGAACCTGTGAACATGTTACCTTACATGGCAGAGGGGAATTAAGGTGGCAGATGTGATTAAGGTTATTAATCAGCTGACTTCAAAATAGGGAGATTATTCTGGATTATCTGGGTGGGTCCTTGGAAGTAGAAGAGGGAGGCAGGAGCGTTGGTGTCAGAGGGATAAAATGTGGGCAGGACTCAACCGGACACTGCTGGCTGTGAAGCTGAAGAGGGGTCATGAGGCAAGAAATACAGGAAAAGGCGAGGAAATGGATTCTCTCCTAGAGACTCAGAAAGGATTAGCCCAGCCAATGATTGATTTCCATCCAGTGAGACCTGAGTTGGACTTCTAACCAACAGAACTATAAGATAACAGATATGTGTAGTTTAAAGCTGCTAAATTTATGATAATTTGTTACAGTCATTAGTAAACTAATACAAAGACTCACCAGACCCAGTGTGGGTTAAAAATCTCAGCTCAGATATAGACAAGCGTTACCGAACCAGGTTCGTTTTGCCCAGCTCACAGCAAGCCAAAACACGGACATGGAGGTTTGCAGCAAAGAGAGGGTTTATTCGCGAGGCAGCCATGTGAGGAGACGGGAGAACACATCTCAAATTCACCTCCCCAGAGGCAAGGGTCTCGGAGTATTTATGGGACAAGAAATAGAGAAGCAGGGCAGCCTGAGGCATTGGAAGCGAGGGAGAGGTGATCGGATAAAGGTGTGGTAATCATTCTTTGCGCTGTAACTAGGCTTCATACAGGCCTCTGCACATTCACAGGGGCGCCAAATGGACACTTGCACATGCCCAGTTGAAGCATCAGTGGTTCTACCCAGTCTCAACCAGCTCGGCTTCAACCAGCTAGACACTGCTGACTCCAAGCTCCTAGAAAACAACACGGGCAAACATCTTATTGTTTGGGCTACGTGTGGCTTGGAAGATGTGCAAGTCTTAAAACGACTTTGATTAGTGAAGGCAGGTGAAATTGGATTTGACTAACCATTACCCAGGGTTTCACAGGTGTCAAATCATATGTTATATGTCAATTATATGAGACCACAAGCAGTTCCACCTGGGAGATGAGACGGCGGGGGCAGGGGCGAGGTGGAAGGCCAGAAGTTCCAATGATATTGTCTGCTGGGCTTAGGGGTGTAGATGTATTGATATATCCTGTAGGTCTTTACCTCTCCATTCTGCAAATATTTATTGAGGACTGTATTAGTTTCCTAGGGCTGCTGTAACAAATTACCACAAGTTTGGTGGTTTACAACAACAGAAATTTATTTTCTATAGTTCTAGAGGCCAGAGCTTGAAATCAAGGTGTCAGCAAGGCCACGCTCCCTCCGAAGGCTATAGAGAAGAAGCCTTCCCACCTCTTCCAGCTTCTGAGGGCCCCAGTTATTTCTGGTGTGTGACAGCACAACGCCAACCTCCGTCTCCACATGGCCTTCTTTGTGCCTCCGTGTGTCATTTTCTGTCCCTTATAAGGAGACTCACTGGATTTGGGCCCTACCCCAATCCAGTATGATTTCACCTCAATTCTTATCATAATTACATCTGCAAAGACTATTTCCAGATAAGATCACATTCTGAGGTCCTGGTTGGACATGAATTTTGAGGAGACCCTGCACAACCAGCACAAGGATTGATTATGTCTCAGGCACCCGGCTAGGTTCTGGAGGAAGAACGTCCTTAAATAAGGAACTAAAGAAGCCAACAAGCAAACTAGGGTTGTGATAAGTGCTCTAAAGGCCATGAGCAGGGGAATCCATGGGAATCAGTGTGGGTGGCAAGGAGGCCTTAGACAGGGTGGTCAGGAAAGTCCAGTCTGCAGAGCAGAGCTGAGCTCCAAAAGCCACGGAGGACCAGCCGCACAAAGGTGAGGAGGAGAGTGCGCACCTGATGGACGGGAGGGGCAGAGGCCCCGGGGAGCTGAGGGGCTGGGCAAGTTCCCAGGGGAAGAAATCCAGTGAGACTGGGGCAGGGGGAGAGCAAAGGCAGTGACATGAACTGAGCTTGTCTAAAGCAACCTTTAAGAATTTGGAGTAGGAGTGAAGACATTAGACTACATGTCTGAAGGTTCCCTCTTGCGGTGGCCTGGAGGATGGGGGGTGGGGGGGAGGCAGGGAGATAAAACAGGACATTACTGCAGGCTTCCTGGAGAAAAGATGCTGAGAGCCTGGGCAGTTCACGTGTACCCAGGGATGGGGCCGGGCGGCTGGGAGAGGCACCTGGTGGAAGAATGGACAGGACTGAGCTGGTGAATAGACTTGGGGTAAGGGAGGAGGAAGACCCCAAGAGGTCTTCCAGAACAGGGTTTTGATGACTGGGTAAAAACCAGTGCCATTTACTGCAAGGGAAATGCAGGAGAGAAAATGCCCAGTCAGTCACTTGGGACAGCTCGGAAAACACTGGGCATGGGGCCAAGTAGGCCACCAGGGAGCTGCCACCCTGCACAGTCCTCCTCCGGGAGCGTGCTGCCCACACCTACCTCAGGTCCAGGCAGGTCGGGACACCACTGCGCCCTGTGTGGATGGCTGTTCTTTGCCCTCCGTGGGGCCCAGAGCGGGGAGACGGAGGGAGAGCAGCCCAATCGCTTGCCAACCATGACCAGGCAGTGCCCGTCGTCTGTTTAGAATTATGGACAAGAGACTCCAGGTCCCTCTGAGGTTCTCTAGAGGGAGGGAGGGAGGCCACAGCCATGTTCCTTCGCGCAGAATCTTGTTTATTTCTCCAGACAGCCCTTTCAGGTAGCTGGTGTGATTCCCATTTTGAGAGACGAGGAAATACTTGAAGAAGGTAAACATCCTGATCAAGCTCACACAGCCAGTAAGTTGCAGAGCCAAGACCCAAGCTTAAGTTTCCTGATCTGGGCAACTCTCTTCTCTTTCCATGGCCCTTTGTCACTGGAGAAGGGCACCGTGGAAAACAGGTATCAAAGTCCAGGGGGTGCTGGGTGGTTCAGGGTGAACACTGACACAGGCCTGTTTCCATTAGGTCAGTTTGATGCAAAAGGATGTCAGTCTGTTTCAGAGACCCTGCTTCTTCCATGAGGATTGGTTTCAAGAGGGTTGGGTGTAAGGGAGCTCTTTCTGGAGTGCTCGTAGGATGTTTTTTGAAAGACCTTCTTACACTGCCCCTCTTTTATTCTGCTTCCAGGCAGAATCAAATCAGGCACGGAATCAAATTGATCACATTCATGAATTCATAGAATGAAAGGGATTGTCCTTACAAGACTCTTCTATGTTTAATTAGTTACTATTTTCTCCCTTAGTCCCCCAGCTGCAATCCCATTACCCTCCTCCTTCCCTGCCCCTCTTTGCATACCTAGACATATATTTACTGCAACTCCTTCCACTCCCCCTTCCACCACACCCACGTATGGAGGCATCCTTGATAATGTATATACAGTGTTGTTATTGTTGTTTTTTTTAATTATATATATTTAAGGTGTATGTGGTGGGTTTTTTTTTTTTTTCTGATGTTGGGGGTAGGAGTTTATCAATTCATTTATTCATTTTTGCTGTGTTGGGTCTTCATTTCTGTGCGAGGGCTTTCTCTAGTTGTGGCAAGCGGGGACCACACTTCATTGCGGTGTGCGTACCTCTCACCATCGCTGCCTCTCTTGTTGCGGAGCACAGGCTCCAGACGCGCAGGCTCAGTAGTCGTGGCTCACGGGCCTAGTTGCTCCGCGGCATACGGGATCCTCCCAGACCAGGGCTCGAACCCGTGTCCCCTGCATTAGCAGGCAGATTCCCAACCACTGCACCACCAGGGAAGCCCTACAGTGTTGTTTTGTATGCTGTTTTAAAACTCTTATAAATATTGTACTATAAATATTCTGTTTCTTACATTTTGGGCTTAACATTATGATTTTGAGATTTATACATGTTTTATGTAGTCTGGGTAATTTCTTCTGTCTACTGCAAAGTATTTCACCAAATACGTACAACATATGTTGCTTGTTCATTTCCCTGGGAAGGGGCCCTAGGTTGCTTCCAACTCCGTGACACATCCAGCTCTGTATGAACCTCTTTATACATATTTCTTTGTGAACTTGTGATGATTTCTCCAGTATATAAACTCAAGGCTGGCTTTCCTGGGTTCTAGGGATACACATAGAAAACACCCTTCAAAATGGCTCACCAGCAGCCTTTGAACCAACAATGCTCAAAGGTCACGTTTCCCCACACCCTTGCCAGCATTTGATATTGTCCAACTCTCTAATTTTTGCCAACTTGATGAACATAAAGGGGCATTTTGTTAACTCAGTATGATTCTCCCAAAATCCTAATGGCCATAATCATCTTCGCTAGGACTGAAGGGAACGTAATTAATGTATCAAGTGCTGTGCTAACTGCATTTCTATTATATGTACCGTATAGCCTTTCTTTCCCTGACTTAAGTTCATAAGTGCATGATAAAGGTGCCTGCTTCACAGTGTTGCTGTGAGGCTGATCTAAGGGTCTGGCCCATAGTGCTCAATAGAGGCAAGTTATTCTTATTGTCATAATTACTGTGAATATAAAGTAATTAGCACAGTGTTTGGTACACGGCATTCCAGTAGAGTTTAGGCTCCATCAGAAAAGGGATTTTGTGTCTCTTGTGCACAGCTGTATCTCCAGTACCTAGAAGAGTGTTTGGCCCACAGTTAGTGCTCAATAAGAATTTATTAAATGAATAAAAAATAACTGTTAGCTTCTATAACGATGGTGATGATGCATATAAAGTAACTAGCACAGTGGATGGAACATAGGCCTCAATAAGTTTTAGCTAATGCATGTTAGCTCTTATTATCATTAACTCATGCCACAAAGACCCCATGTTGGGACTTCCCTGGTGGTCCAGTGGTGAAGAACCTGCCTTCCAATGCAGGGGACATGGGTTTGATCCCTGGTTGGGGAACCAAGATCCCACATGCCACGGGGCAACTAAGCCCACATGCCACAATTATTGAGCTCGGAGGCCTCAACAAGAGAGCCTACGTGCTGCAAACTACAGAGCCCATGTGCGCTGGAGCCTGTGCGCTACAACTAAAGAGAGAAAACCTGCATGCCACAACTAGAGAGAAGCCTGCGGGTTGCAACGAAGGATTCCGTGTGCCACAACTAAGACCCAATGCAGCCAAAAAAATAAATTAAATAAATAATAGAAATAGAAAACAAAATAGAAAACAAACAAACAAAGACCCCATATCTTTGCTGTTGCCTTATTCACAGGAAGGAATTAGGCCACTGATTCTCAAAATTGCTTGCACTCTGGGATCATCTGGGGAGATGTAAAAGTAAGTGTTAGCTGGTCAGTCTCCCAATATACAACTCACCTCTTGTCTCTCATCACAAAATACGAATTAATTTACAAAAGGAAAAAGAGTACTTTTAGAGTAGAGAAGCCTGGCAGACACCATCTTAATTAAGTGATCAAAGTGGATGCCATCAGTAACATGACAAATAAACATAGTGGGCCACCCAACAGGATGCAATGAGAACATAGCATCATTTCTGTGATATTCTTGTCAAAGATGAATAAACTAAATCCCCTCATAAGGAAATGTTGAACAAACCCAAATTGAGGGACATTCTACAAAATAATCTTCAAAAGTGTCAAGGTCTTAAAGTCAAGGAAAGGCTGAGGAACTTTCCAGACTGAGGGAGACTAAAGCCACCTGACCGATAACTGCAACTCATGATTCTGAATTGGACCCTTATCTATAAAGAATGTTATTAGGACAATTAGTGAAACTTGAAATCTGAGGATTAGTTAGTAGAGATATAACAATGTTAATTCCCTGATTTGTGGTTTTTTATTGAGGTTATATAGGAGAATGTCTTTGTTTGGGGGAAATAGACACTAAAATGTTTGGGGAAGGTGGCACACTAGGTTGGCAAATTACTCTCAGTTGGTTCAGGAAAGAGTTTTTTTGTGTTGTGTGTGTACCTTAGGCAGTTTGGGCTGCTATAACAAGATGCCACAGACTTGGCAGCTTAAGCAACAGAAATCTGTTTCTCACAGTTCTGGAGGCTGGAAGTCCAAGGTCAGGGTGCCCGCATGGTTGGGTTCTTCGGAAGGCCTGCTTTCTGGTTTGCAGGTGGCTGCATCATCACGTGGCAGAGAACAGAGAGAGGAAGCAAGTCCACGCGCCTCTTCTTATAAGGGCACTAATCCCATTCCTAAAGCTCCACCCTCATGACCTAATTACTCCAAAGGCCCCTCCTCCTGATACCATCACATTGTGGGTTAGGGTTTCAACAGCTGAGTTTTGGGGGACACATTCAGTCCATAGCAACTTCCAACTTTTTTGTACATTTGTACTTGTTTGAAAAAATGTTATTAAAAATTCTGGTTGGGTTCAATTTAAAGCTGATTTAATTGGTATGGGGTATAGACTGGTCTGCAAGTTTTTAAAAGTCTCCCTAGTCATCTTATGTGTTGCCAAGTTTGAAATGACTAAGTTAGATCTTTTCTGCAAGATGATCAGTTAATTTTCTGTGATGAATTATTTCCCATTTTCTGAAAGCCTTGCACTGGGCAGTGTTTCCAGAGGGTGGTGGGCCATCAATATCCCTCCCTGTAAGCTCAGGAAAAGGCCAACCTTTGTGAAATGGGTGAGGGTGAGTTTCTCTCTTGGGCATGTAAGTGCCAAGGGCTGGCCAGGACTGCCTCTATTGACCAGCAACACCTTGACTCCTGCAGTTGACTGCCCCACATCATGGAGAGGATCTCAGATGATGGCTGGCAGAGTCACTTGTCAGGTGAGACTGGGGTTCAAGTCGTGGCTTCACCCTTCACTGGCTGGGTGACATGGCTTATTCACTTCAGTTCACAAGCCTTAGATTCATCCAGCATACCTCTTCATAGGATTATTGTGAGGATTAAATGAAGTCATTAGGGCATGAAAATCACCTAGCACAGTGCCCAGAATGGAATAAGCATTCAATTCATGCTAGCTATGTAATATAATATAAGTATAATGTAAGAAATTTTCTGATTTCCTGAAAATATTAATATTACCAAGAGTTTTTGAGTGTGTGTGTGTGTGTGTGTGTGTGTGTGTGTGTGTGTGTGTCCTGGGAGATGTTGCAGGCCAAGAAGGAGAATAACGTGCTGACAGCTACATCAGTTAAGAGAGCTAAGACCCCAAGTGGGTGGGAATAACCTTGCCATCTGTCCTTCCCTCCCTGCGGGCAGGCCTGGCAAACTCTTGAGAGGTGAGTGTGGGTCCCAACATGGGGGCTAACTGTGCCCAAACTCCCTTTGGCTACAATCTCTTCATGACCCCAGCAGTGGAGAAAATCCCTGCTCTCAGGAGGTTTAAGATCCAGAGGGAAGTGGTGAAATTAGTGGAGAAAAGAGGGCAGCAATGGCAGGAAGAAGCCCCCAGGACCGTCTAATCCGCCTTTTCATCTGAAGGTTTTGAAGGGCAGAGAGAGTCCACTTCTGACGCTGTGTCTTTGGCTTGGATCTTGCTAGGAGAGAGCTGCAGAGAACAGTTGTTTGAAGGGGAAAGGAGGTTAATTGTTTTAACTTGAGCAGAGCAAACTTGGAAAGTGAGAAATCCTCCCTCTTCCAACAGGCCTCTGGTCCAAAACCACACCTGGCCTCGCATCCTTCTAATGATAATCCCCACCGAGTTCCAGGTGTTGAGCCCAGTGACTGATGGTGAGCCCTGCCGAGTTCAGAGGGACAAGATGGAGGCTATATATAAATCCAACAACGTTTCAGAAGGTAAAAGACGCATGACCGATTACGAAAGCTTATATTGCTCTGGGAGAGTGCCGGAGCTTTATTTCTGCCCTGGCTGATGTGTTGTTCTGTTCCCTCTTGGAAGACAAGGCAGTCTCTAGGCCACAGTTCCCCATCTGTGAAATGGGGTGAGATTATCCACCCTGTGGGACTCATCCTGCGTGAGGCACCTTTGAAGGCTCCAGAGCACGACAGCAGGATGCGCTCTGAAGAGCTGGTGCCAGTATTCCCAATGGCAAAGGCATCAGGGCCAGCTGACGCCTCAGGAGGCGTCTGAGAGACCAGCGGGGGACAGCTGGTGGCGGGCCACACCTGCGAGCCTGGTGAGGGTTGCCAGGAGGACTGCACGATGGCAGCAGCTGTGGGGCGAGGTCAGCGGGCAGCCCAGGCAGGAGTCGGGCAAGACGGGGCCTCTTGGAAGGTGGTGGCTGGCATCCGGCTCTCCTCCCAGGCTCTGTTGCCATCACCGAGCCACACACATCGACGGGAGGAGGCCAGCACTTGATGATGCCAGCAGGGAGGAAACTCGGAAAAGTCGAGAAAGGTGAACGCAGAGCCACTCCACAAGATCCAGGCTCTAGAACTGAGATGTGCCCTCTTAGAGCTGACGGTCTGGGGCCAAGCACAGGCTCTCCAGAGGGGCGAGGGCTAAGACATCACCTTTCCTAATCCCTTTATTTTATACAGGTGGGAACTCAGGCTCGGAGAGTATTGGTGGCTTGCCCAAAGCCTCACAGCTAAATAGCAACAGACCAACCAGTCATTTCCTACGTGTTTCCTCTTTTCAGTATAACCTAGTCTCCCTAAATGGTTCAGCGTATGCCAAACTTTTGGAATTTTCTTTCTCCCCAATAAAGGTAACTTCGAGAGGTGCTGTGGCCTGGTGGATAGAGTGGAACTCTGGTCTTTCGGGTCCTTGCTTGTACTCTGCTCCTAACCAGAAGATGGTCTTAGAGATGGCATTTAGGGCCATAATTGAAAACTTGGCTTAACTCAAAGTCTCCCCCAGTGCCTTGGGGGTGGGAGATGGGAGGTGCACCCACCCTGGAGGAGCCCTGACCCTGAGCAGGGAGGTGGTGTGTTAGTTCTGGCACACAGCCAGGCATGGTGACGGCTGTGGTTAACATAGTCCTGAGTGTGCCTTTCAGGTAACTACCCTTCAGCCCAGTCTCTGGACACGCATTTCATACGCAAAACAAGGCGACCTTCCAGGGAGCCCATGGGCTGTAATCAGTCTTCCTTCAACCTCAAGGCCCCATTGGCAGCCACTGCCCCATGATGGGCATCGTCAGGAGCTGTGGTGACAAGCCTGGTGGTAGGAGTGGTGGCAGCTCGGCCTAGTATGACCAGAGCAACCAGGCCGGGGGGCACCTAACCAGCCCACAACAGCAAAGGCCCCTCTTGAAGGGGAGGGTCCCTCAAGTTCACTGAATTATCAGTCCACAGCCTCGGAGGGATCCCGTGTGTTGCTTCTCACCTGTGGTCGGATGATCTGGAGTAAGTCACTTTACACCTGAGCTTCAGTTCCCCAAACTGCAAAATGTGCAATAACATCATAGACTAATGGGGGTCATTGTAAGAACTCAATGAGGTAACATGACAACAATACCTAGAATAGTCCCAGAATCTCAGGAGTCACTCAACAAGTGATATTTCCTTCCATTTCCCTCTTAGCGTTAAATATCATTGAAACTGTCACCCACGCTCTTTGTCGTCTTCCATTTGGGCAAATAAGCACATCGAACACACATACACACACACACACACTCTGTCTCTTTCTGTCGAGAAAGAACCCTAGCTTGTCAGTGCTTACAGGCACTGTGGAAATGCCCAGCACAGAGCTCTCATCACACAGGTGAGGGGCTGGTGCCCTGAGAGACAGCGTGGCTTGGCCAGGGCTGTGCGGGCACAAGTTGCATAGCTTATACTTCCTGCTAAGTCACGTCATGGTCTCCAACTTAGCTGTGGGATGTTTTGGGACTGCAAGCTGATGGCAAGAAGATGAGCTTTGTCTCTTAGATACCAGGGCCAGGGAGGTGACACACTGCTGATGCATTAACTGGCTGACCCAGAATGTCTCATATAACTTCTTCCTCAAATATTTTTGAGATGGTAACATGTCATCCTGGCTTTGTGCTACTCAACATGGCAGCAGAGGGATTTGAAATTATTCTATTACAATCTTCTCTGTATGACGATGAGGTTTCCTCAGTTTTGTGCAGTTAGTGGGACAGGGGGCAGTAGTCAAGGTCTTGGAGAATTTGTCCTTGCTTACACAAGGTAATTCATGTAGGACACAGAAAGGTGGTACCATCACACACAAGCACACGGTCACACATATGTGCACACGCATGTTCTCTCCAGCATGATTGCCAGCACATCTATCATCTAGCTGTCACCTCTTTAACTTGGTAAAAGAGAATACACAAAAGTGAAATAAGAAGAAATCATCTGCTAGTTCAAAGCCCATTTCAGAAGGGAGCCTAAATATATTTTTTCTCCATTTCCTATCTCTTCCCTCTGTTTTTTTCCTCTTTTCGGTCTTTTTTTTTTTTTTTCTGACAACACTGAAGATCCCCTGAAAGTGGTTAGATCCCTTCTCATCTCTGCTAAACGAATGCTGTCTCTACCTAAACCAGTAAAAATAAATCAAGACCAAACATCACTTAAGGGCACGTCCCTCTCGCTCATCTCTCCTGTGTCTGCCAAGTAAACCACTCAACACAAACTTCACTCCCATGCTTCAAAAGTGATGATGATTTTTCCTGATGATGACATTATTTTGCTCATTATGGAGAATTTGAAAATCATGTAGAAATAAAACAAAGAAAAGACAAGTCACTTATAATCCCACAAACTCTGAAACAATCTGTATTAAAATTTTAGTCTTTTTTTCTTCAAAGATCACTTATTAAAACAAAACACGGGGACTTTCCTGGTGGTTCAGTGGGTAAGACTCTGTGCTCCCAATGCATGGGGCCCAGGTTCGATCCCTGGTCGGGGAACTAGATCCTGCACACATGTCATAACTAAGAAGTTCTCATGCCGCAACTAAGAGTCTGAGTGCAGCAAGTAAGACCTGGTGCAGCCTAAATAAATAAATTAAAAAAATCTTAAAACAAAACAAGACAAAACAAAATGCAAACTCGAACTAATACCAACAATAACATTTTGCATTGTTTTGTTTTCTGACATTAGAGCAGGGCTTCTCCATGTCATTAAATAGACTTTGAAAACATAATTTTTAATGGTTGCAAATTATTTCCTCATTTAGCTCTCCCTCTACTTCTTTAACCAGATTCCTATAGTTGCATATTCAGGTTTCCAACTTTCCAATATTATATGTAATTCTGTGATTTTCATCCATGCACATAAATTCCTACCCACATCTCAGACATCAACTGAGACTGAACAGGTGAAATGGTCTGAAAACTGCCAATTCTGAAGCTGGTGGAAGCTGAAGACATCTTCAAGGTTGCTGCTAATTGGTGGGGGCCTGGGTCCCCTGGCCTCCTCTTCCCTGGGTCTGGCCTTCCCCCTGGGCTGCCTTGGTCCTGGACCACATTTACCCTGACAAGGACTCAGATCCTTCTCTGGTTTTCACAAGAGAAAATCATTCACACGAAACAGTGATGTGTTTAGAAGACATTGCTGAAGATTGTGGGGGTCCCTGATGGTGCCACTTGGTGGTCCTTTCCTTCCTTCCCTGTTCTGCTCATCCTGGCCCAGTCCTTCCCTTCTGTCATTCAGTGCTGTGACCTTGTTGTCACAGGCATGGCATGAGGCCACCTGATACACAGGCCCTTAAGAGTGGGGCTCATCTTCTGTCTAAGCAATCTTCTTAACAAAGGCAGTTCTCACCCTAAGAGGAATTCTAGTGCCAGCATTGAATTCTCACATGTGGAAGAAGTTGGAATGTAGCAGGGGAATGTCTGGGTTGAACGGTATGAAAAGTAGGCATTGAAAGGTGTTTAAGGCCAAGAATTAGATGTGGGACAAGAATATAAATAACACAGAACTAAAACAAGTAATTTAAAAATTTATATGGAAACACAAAAGATCCCGAAAAGCAAAAATCATTTTGCAAAAGAAGAACCAAGCTGGAAGAATCATACTCCCTGACTTCAGACTACACTACAAAGCTACAGTAATCAAAACAGCATGGTACTGGCACAAAAACAGACACAGAGATCAATGGAACAGGATAGAAAGCCCAGAAATAAACCCATGCACTCATGGTCAATCTACGACAAAGGAGGCAAGAATATACAATTGAGAAAAGACAGCCTCTTCAATAAGTGGTGCTGGGAAAACTGGATAGCCACATGTAAAAGAATGAAATTAGAACATTTTCTAAAGCCATATACAAAAAAAAAAAAAAACCCTCAAAATGGATTAAAGACCTAAATGTAAAACTGGAAACCATAAAACCCCTAGAGAAAAACATGGGCAGAACACTCTTTGACATATATCATAGCAATGTGTTTTTTGGATCTGTCTTTTAAATCAAAGGAAATAAAAGCAAAAAAAAAAAAAAAAAAAAAAAAAAAAAAAAAAAA
>NW_020837968.1:22595496-22641096 GCF_003676395.1 Aethalodelphis obliquidens
AAAAAAAAAAAAAAAAAAAAAAAAAAAAAAAAAAAAAAAAAAAAAGAAACCTAATTAAACTTAAAGGCTTTTGCATAGCAAAAGAAACCATAGACAAAACAAGAAAACAACCTACTGGATGGTAGAAAACATTTGCAAATGATCTGACTAATAAGGGGTTAATATCCAAAATATATAAACAGCTCATACAACTTAATATGAAAAAAAAAAAAACCCAATTTAAAAAATGGGCAGATGACCTGAATAGACATTTTTCCAAAGACAAACAGATGGCCAATAGGCACATGAAGAGATGCTCAACATTGTTAATCATCATAGAAATGCAAATTAAAACAAGAATGAGATAACACCGCACACCAGTCAGAATGGCTATCATCAAAAAGAACACAAATAACAAATGTTGGTGATGCTGTGGAGAAAAGGGAAGCCTCATACACTGTTGGTGTGAATGTGAATTGGTACAGCCACTGTGGTAGACAGCACTGGAGGTTGCTGAAAAAACTAAAAATAGAGCTGCCATATGACCATGCAATTCCACTCCTGGGTATATATCTCAAAAAATAAAACCAAAAAAACAAAGAAAAAAACGAAAACACTAATTCAAAAAGATACATGCACCCAATGTTCATAGCAACATGCCAAGCTATGGAAGCAATCTAAGTATCCATCTACAGAAGAATGGATAAAGAAGATGTGGTATGTATGTATGCGTGTATATATATCTCAAACAATGGAATACTACTCAGCCATAAAAAAGAATGAAATTTTGCCATTTGCAATAACATTGACGGACTTGGAGGGAATTATGCTAAGTGAAATAAGTCAGAGAAAGACAAATACTGTGTGATATCACTTATATGTGAATCTAAAAAATAAAACAAACTGGTGAATATAACAAAAAAGGAACAGACTCACAGATACAGAGAACAAACTAGTGGTTACCAGTGGGGAGAGGGGAGGGAGAAGAGCATAGGCATAGAGGATTAAGAGGTACAAACTACTATGTATAAAATAAATATGCTGCAAGGATATATTGTACAACTCAGGGAATATAGCCAATATTTTATAATAACTATAAATGGAATATAACCTTTAAAAAATGTGAATTTTATGTAATGTGAAACTTATGTAATGTTGTACATCAACAGTACTCAATAAAATTACCAGAAACTGAAAAATTAGCTCTTAGTTTCCAAAAAAAAAAAAAAAAAAAAGAATATAAATAACACCACAAGTATTTGTTTATGTTGCCAGACTCCAGAGTCACAATTTTAATGTGAACAGCTGACTTAGCCCAGTGGCCTAGTCCTGGGAGTTCCATCTGCCTATAAATAACCTGAGAATCATCCATTAGAAATGATTATAGAAAACTTAAAGTCAGAAGTGATTCTAGTCTCCTCCTAACCCCCCCCTTACCCCCAGTCCCCCTCCCCCACCTTGCCCAGGTGACCCAACAATATGTCATGTTGCAGGTGAGCGTCAAATCCTCTCTCCAGAAGGACCACCTATTAGTGCAGCCTTAGGACCAACTTTAGATGCTTCTAGAAATCTGTTACTTTTATGACTGATATAAGTATTAAAATGGATATGAACTACGGAACGGGTAGATATTTCATTATACTAAGCGTAACAATTAAAAATGAACCTCTAGAAAAGCATGAATTCAGTCTCTCAGCTGCAAAACAGGGAAGGCTGGCAGAATGAACCTTTTGGAGGCTGTGTTAGCAGGGATGGAGCTCAAGGGACACATTGGTGTCCTTGGTGAGGTCACTCAACTCAGAAGGTATTTATTAAGGTTCAGATGTGTTTCCAGACACAAGAGGCCCTGTGAGACCAGTAAAAGTTTTTAAGGAAAAACCCACTGGAAGGCTGGGGCCCAGTCCAAATCCCAGGGGAAAAGACACTGGAATGGCAAAGGAGCCCAGCTGGACAGGGCAGGAAAGGCTCTGTGGGAACATAGGGAGTTACCGGTGCAAAGTGCAGGCAGCAAGCCTCCCTGGGTCTTTTCTGTATGGGTCAGCCCCCCAGCCCATTACTCTCCACTGAAGGCTGCTGCCTTGGAGTCCACCAGTATCCGTTCTGTTAGCTGAGTTTGGTGTCTCTTTTCCATGGGGTCAGTGTTTTCTCAAGTAGTTGGCATCTCCTGGTGGGGCTCATAACTGCACTCAAGACTTCCTCATGGCCTGCCTGCACCCCTGGGCCCAGGGACTGCAGGGAAGGAGGTGGGCTGAGGTGGTGTGTCATCTCGGAGGACTCCCTTCTTTTCAGGGGTGCGCCTTTCCAACCTAAATGTCCCAACTCGTGAGCCCCCCAAGGCTACCCCAAGCCAGCCACAACGACAGCTCCCCAGACCTGCTCTTTGTGCTTGGCCTGAAGCACCAGCACGGGGCTCCACCTCTGTGGAGCTGTCCTCTGTCCTTTGTGCCTTGGGCTGTAGCTTCCTCTTTTAATCCCATCCTTGCCTGCCATCTGGGTTTTGAGGATTTGACATAATTTCTAGATCATTAAGAGCACTCCCTTCTTGGTTTCCTGTGCTCTCGTGATTTAAAAAATGTCTTTTTAAAAAATATTGTTCAGGGCTTCCCTGGTGGCGTAGTGGTTGGGAGTCCGCCTGCCAATGCAGTGGACATGGGTTCGTGCCCTGGTCCAGGAGGATCCCACATGCCGCGGAGAGGCTGGGCCCGTGAGCCTGTGCTCACAGGCTCTCACAACAGTGAGAGGCCCGCGTACTGCAAAAAAAAAAAAAAAAAAAATATATATATATATATATATAGTTTAGGGATTTGTGGGTGGGAGGGAGACATAAGGCATGTGTTCTGGTGGTTATCATAAACAAGTCTCCCAGTAGAACAGTCTAAACTCCCAGTTCACATGAAAGGTGCTCTGCATCACTAATCATCAGGGAAAGGCAAATCAAAACCACAGGAGATATCACCTCACACCTGTCAGAATGGCTATCATCAAAAAGATAGGCAAGGATGTGGAGGAAAGGGAACCCTCGTGCACTATTGGTAGGAATGTAAATTGGTGCAGCCATTACGGAAAACAGTATGGATGTTCCTCAAAATATTAAAAATAGAACTACCATATGATCCAGCAATTTCATGTCTGGGTATGATATCTGCAGCCCCACATTCATTGCTGCATTATTTACAATAGCCAAGACGTGGAAACAACCTAAGTGTCCACCGATGGATGGATGAATAAAGAAGATACGGTATATATATTCAATGGAATATTATCCAGCCATAAAAAAGAAGGGAACCCTACCATTTGCAACAGCATGGATGGACCTTGAGGGCATTATGCTAAGTGAAATAAATCAGACAGAGAAAGACAAATACTGTATGATATCACTTATAAGTGGAATCTACAAAAAGCCAAACTCATAGATACAGAGAACAGATTGGTGGTCACCAGAGGTGGGGTCTAGGAAGTAGGGGAAATGGATGAAGGTGGTCAAAAGGTATAAACTTCCAGTTATAAATAAATTCTGAGATGCAGTGTACGGTGTGGTGGCTACAGTTAATAATACTGCCTTGCATATTTGAAAGTTTCTAGGAGAGGAGAGCTTAAAAGTTCTCACCACACACACAAAATTGTAGCTGTGTGAACTTGTGGTGAAGGATGTTAACTAAACTTATTCTGGTAATCATTTCACAATTTATACATATTACCAAATAATTATGTTGTACACCTAAAACTAATTACAACGTTATATGTCAAGTCTATCTCAAAAAAAAAAAATAGCAGATTCTTCTAAAAAGTTCCTTTCCCTTTCCAGGGAAGAAAACTAGTTCTCTAGTTTTGTGTTATTAGTTTTGGACTTTGGTATAAAGTGCCACTAAGTTCTTCTTCTGGCCCAGATTCTGGGTGAAAACAAGCTAGTGAGAGTTCACATAGGGGGATTTGAGTGTAAAGATGAAGACACAGACAGACAGACAGATGGACAGAGAGAGCCTCCCAGGGCACCTGTAAGCTCCAGGACACGGATGACACTTAGAAGAGTGCAGGTGGGAATGGGGCTAATTTGGGGGGTCAGGTGAGGCATGATCCACACCCCACGCTGGGCAGTGGGCAGTGAACCCTCTGTTACATAATTAACTCATTCATTCAACCCACACACATTACTGGATGCCTCCTGCATAGTGAGGGAGGCCAGCATGAACAAACATTAGGGCCCATACAAGCGCACCTTGTGAATTTCCCCAGGGTTCTCTATGATTCCTTCCACAGTGCAATGCAACTCACAAATCAAGGCACACTCCTCCGCCCGACTTCACTCACTTCAGGCACCAGCTGCAGACTTGGGGGTTCCCAGGCCCTGCACTCTCACCAACTGGCTAAAATCCAGAGGGTTCCCAGCACCACCTCAGGTTTCACAATTTGCTACGATGACTCACAGAACTCAGGGAAGTGCTGTAGGTATGATACAGTTCATTGTAAAGGATGCAAATCAGGACCAGCCAGGGCGAGGCCCGGGAGGGTCCTGAATGTGCTCTTCTGGGGTCCTTAGGATGCGTTACTGTGACGGCATGTCGATATGTAAGCACCCCTCAGGGAAGCTTACCCAAGCCTCTGGTGGCCAGAATTTTTATTGGGATTTAGTTATGCAGGGATGATTCACTGAATCATTGGCTACAGTGATTGAACCCCATCTCCCCTCCCCAGAGGCTGGGCTAACATCACATGGCTCAAAGGTCCAACTCTCTAATCACATGTTGGTCTTTCCCCCTCCAGACTCTTTTTTTTTTTTTTTTAAGTCTTTATTGAATCTGTTACAATATTGCTTCTGTTTTATGTTTTGGTTTTTTGGACACGAGACATGTGGGACCCTAGCTTCCTGAACAGGGATCGAACACGTGCCCCCTGCATTGGAAGGCAAAGTCTTAACCACTGGACCACCAAGGAAGTCTCCCCCGCCCAGACTCTTCACACCTGGGAAAGGCAGTACCCTCAACAGCCGGTTTGCACGGCTTGGAATTTGTCCTGGGGATGAAGGGGAAAAGTGGAAGGAATGAGACACAAGCCCCCATCCTGAAACTACCTAGGAACCTACCACAAGTCACCTCATTAGCATAAACTCAGGGGTAGCCTGAGGGGCCACCATGAATAACAAGACTCCTATGACTCCAGAAAGTCCAAGGGTTTAGAGGCTATCCACCAGCAACCAGGGACAAAGGTCAATCAAAATCTTTGTTATACCACACGTACCACCTTTCCTCTACTTCTTCTCCTTAAACTTTTGCAAGATATGGTATACAGGACAGGTATTTTAACCATTGGGATATGAATAAGTGTATCCTAAATAAATCTTTTGAAAAATACTAAAAATAAGTGTATTTATCCAAATACACGAATTCACTGGTTCGTGTTTGAAGCTGGCAGTGCCCCCGCTTCCACCGTTGCCCATCACAGCTGACTGTGTGGACGTGAGAGCACCCAGTCCTGCGTGCATTGTGACACCCCATGCTCTGACCTTCTGCAGTCTCTTGCAACGTGACTGGTACCCAAACCCACATGCTTGAAATTACAAGGTCCATCTTCTTCAACACATCCCAGAAAACGAATAATTCTGTCAGCAGTCTCATTGTGCCAACAATCACCTTCGCCTCGTCAGATCATATGAACTTCAGCTCAGAAAGTTTGGCCACCATACCTTTGATTCCTACCCTCATTTGGCTGATGTAAGTAGTTTATACAGTGCGGAAAAACTCTGCACAAAAATCTTCCCCTCTCGTACCTTCCGGAGGGAAGACCCTGACTGCTACCTCCTCCCAGTGACAGCAGGAGGAAGAAGCACCTCCTCAGAGGTAGCTGAGCAAGCCGCAGACTCTGTCCACAGGCTGGTCTCTGGAAGATTCTGGGGCAGCCCCATGAGGGTTAGGTGGGGATGAGCGACCTCTCTGACTGTGGAGTTCTGTCACGGCACTCTGAGGCCTTGGGAAGGAGACCCTCATTCTGCAGGGTAGGGGCGTGACCTTTCCCTTCCGTCCCCCTGATCTGCCACGGGATCCTCCTGGAGCCACAGCCTGCTTCCCTCCTCTGTTCCCGTCTCCCGCTAACACACTGGCTCACTCGTGACATTCAGGAGTCTCACGGTGGCTGCCTGAGGACAGGCCTAGACGAACAAAATTTGGAAACAGGTGGAAGCAGAGCCCAGCCTGGGGAGGGGGGGGCAGAAGGCCTAGGAATATGAGTCATAGTTCCTCACTACTCATCCAAGGATTTGATGTCCCTTTGGCAGGCATGCTATTTTCGCTTTGCAAAACTATTGATCTTGCTGCCAAATGTGCCCTAAGCCTTCTTCCTGCATCAGTGAGACGAGTGATAAACTGTGTAACTGGAGGACAAAAGGGGCCAGCCTGTGGGTGGGTCACCTCTGAGCTCAGGCTAGCGTTGAGGACATTTTTATCAGTAGACCCAGCACTGGCTGGTCCACCAACCCAGGCAGGGTTGAAATTTAGCATGAGGTGAGGACTACAGCATTTGGGTTTGTTCACCAAGTCCAGAGCAAGGCACCAGAAATTCTTGGCTTCCTCCAAACAGCTGCACAGAAGCAGGCCAAACCCGTCTTGTGTTTGATGAGTCATCCTGCGTCAGCCCTGTACCGCGCAGGCTCCTATGGTTGCTTCCTCAGCGGCTGCCTCTGGCTTGGGCTCTTTCCAGGAGAGGAGGTAGCCAAGTACTCAGGCCCCAGTACTAATGGGTGCTTTGCGATCCCAGGTAAGTAGAGCTTAACCTCCAAAGGTTCATCTGTGTTCCTCGTTCCTCATGATCTCGCTGGCCCTATGAAAAAAGGCCGAAGAAACTGGTTTTACTTAAATCAGGAAAGTGCAAGCTAAGGAATTTGACAGTCTGTGTATTTAGGAAAGCAGGGAACAGTGTGAAGTCCTTCTCCCTCTTAACCTACGGCTCAGGCTTTAATTTATAGGAGGTTAGGCAGCAAAACAAGCTGTGAGTCTCAGAAAAGTCTTACCAATATAATGAGATAATCTACTTCTTTAGAGATTTTTTAATATATTTATGTGTATTTGTGTATAAAGTTTACAAGTCGCTTTTTATATGCAGTCTTATTTAAGCGTCACAAAACTCTAAGGATCAAACATTTATTATGACCTCCACTTTACAGATGAGAAAACAGGTTCATAAAAATGAGAAGATTTGCTCAAGCATGATGCCACAAATAGATGATGGGCGCTGAGCTACAGAACAACATTCTGACTCCATATCAATCTATGTTTTCCCTGAACAATCCAACCTATCTTCTCGAGATGTCTTAAATGAAAGCCTGTATAAATATTTGGAAGATTCCTTCAAACAACCTGTGTTTTACGATTCTTAGAAGTTGATTTTATCTAAATTTGCACATCCTGAAGACGGCCACAAGATGGTAGGGTAGCCTTGACGATTGGGGAATTGGCTCCGTCCCTTGCACCAGTAGAGGGCTGTAGTTCCTTATTTCAAAAAGTGAGAAATGAAAACAGAAAACCAAAACAAAACAGTAAAACTTCAGTGCCTACACTGAAGAAATGGGATGGTGGGAGGTGTGTTTTTCTTTTTTCTTTTTCTCTTTTAAGTTAGGCAATGAGAGTTCAAACAAACAAGTCTCCATTTTCACCACTGTGTTTGCTTTTGGAGGCACGAGGTCAGGGCTCGGGCCAGTCGCCGAGCCTACATTATTCATCTGTCCAGCTCCAGCCCTGGCACAAATATGAAGAAATGAAGTAGCTTCAGTCGAGGGGAAACAGTGTTGTTATTGTTGCTGGTGACAGTTCTATTTGCCAACAAACATAAAAACATACTTTGGAACCGGGAATGGGCTTGTCAGAGGGAACTTTTGTTCCATGTTTGGGCTGGGAGGCTTCCAGATAGAAATCAGGCTGGCATTTGAACTTCAGGAGGCAGGGAGAGAGCTGTGCACAGCAGCCACTGACCCAAAAGCCTGGGCCATCAGCTGCAGTTTTCATCTGGGTGTTGTTTGACTGCCGTCCATGTGGCTCTGTGCTGCCAACTGGGGTCACTGGCCTGCCTGGGTATTAGGGGGGAGCAGCGCAGGGCATGCAGTCCAGGATGATGGGCTTTCCACAAAGGGGATAAACAGACTTTGGATTCGGAGCTTTTGGAAGGTGGTCCTCACTCGGGGGCTCTGGGATAGGGAAAGCGGTCCTGATGCTGCAGGATTTATTTGCTGTCAGGCCCCAATTATCCCAAGATTCTTGGCAGCATCCTTAGGATCCTTCTGCTACATGGGATACTTTAGAGATAAAGCCATCCTTCCTGTGTCTGTAGGTGCTAGTTTAAGGTCGGTAAACTCATGTGGTTGCCCATCTAGAAGGCATAATTCAGAGGGCCTATCTGCATATCCCCGCTACTGCCACATAATTCAAGGTGAAGGGCCTGTCCAAAGCTGTCTGGGGGCTACCGTCTCTCTCCACAGGTGGACTGGACTTACACTAGTACGGCATCTATTTGGAAAGAGGTAAGCCCGATGAATTACTACCGCAGTGAATGTCATTAAGACGTGGTAGAACTGGAAGCACCCCATACATGTAAATTCACTGCTTCTCAATTAACCTTCCTCAAAGCCACGGTCTCACAGTGTCAAGTCTCACTTTACTTTAAAGCTGGAAAGGCATCTTAGAGATGACACGGTCCAAAACTTCCATGTCTGTGCTGGCAAGTTCCCTCCCAGGAGTAGTTCAAAGATGGTTGACAAACTGACGAGCCCCTTATTTTACAAGTAAAGTAACCACTCCCAGAAGGGCAGCGATGGCCCCAATCACACACCTAATTGGCGAACAACCAGGGGCCGGAACACAGCTGCCAACTTTCAGGTTAGTGCTGCTTCTACTCCATATTGCTTCCTTGCATCTTAAAACCCTCAGAATTATTTTAAAGCCTTATTTTAATCTACAGATTGCTTCAGGACCACACAGTAACAAGCCAGATGCAACCGGAAGAGAGGCCTCTTGTTTCCAACCCTCAGATTCATTTGAGTCTCAATTCCAACCACCAGGCCTTGTAAACCTTAACTGACTCTGGAGCTAAAAAGTTTAATTACCAGCATTCAACCTCAGATTTAGGGATATTTGCGAAAGAGGAATAGAAGGTGTTCAGTAGAACAGAGGCCGACAATTCTTTTTTTTTTTTTTTTTTTTTCTGTAAATGGCCTGATTGTAAACATTTTAGGTTTTGTGGGCCATACATTCTCTGTCACAACGCCTCAGTTGTGTGGTTCTGGCATGAAAGCAGCCTAAGAGGATTTGTAGATGAATGATCACGGCTGTGATGCAGTATAACTTTACTTACAAAAACAGGCTGGGGGGTGGTGGGCGGGTGGGACGGATTTGGCCCTTGGGCCAAAGTTTGCTGACCTTCTGCAAGAGAAGACTTGGTCTCTGATTTACTCTTCTGTAGCACATTCCAGATCTAAGCAATGTACTCTTCTTCATTTGTCTTTGAAGAGTATATTGACATTCAGGTGTCCCCACCCACCTTAATACATAGAATTAATTTTTTTCAGTCAGAGACTTGATAGTCCTAATTAGGCGATTGATTTGTGTGGGCCTCTTGTGTTGCTGTATCATGCAATTTGAGCCCCTGAGGGAGGTCAGTCAAGGCGACAAAATAACAAACCTCAGAGATGAGGAAACTGAGGCGGAGGCACAGGGGCTGGAGTCTGAGCCCTTCTTTGTCTATGGTGTGCCTGGGGCTGTGTGATGCCAGGCACTGTCCTTCATCATCTCATTTAATCCTCACAAGATCCTGGGGGATTTTTACTACTATGCCAGTTGTACAGATACATCCTCAGAAAGATTAAGTCATGAGTCTATTCTAGTAAGCAGCAGAGTTTCCCCTGTACCACGCTGAATGTTCAATTCTTAGGAATAATCACCTGTTCCAGGGCAGGGAGGGCATATTCATAATCCGTACATGTTTAACTCCCGCACTTCCCTTAGCGCTCAGTAAATGTTTGTTGAATGTTAAATGAGTTTTTGATGGGATGACAAGATCTTTTCATTGTAAATGTTTACCTAATGTTCTTTTTAAAAGTAACTGTCTGCGGGAGCCGTCCCACCTTGGTTTGACCCAAGCTCTCAGCTGTTAGGTGCAGGATTTCCCCTTTAGGGCGAATGACGAAGTCAGGCGCGGGTGGTGGGCCTCCCCATTGCCAGCAACCTCCCCAGGCTGCAGCCCCTGCTGGGGATGCTGGGTGTGGGAGGAGACGTCTGGGGGCGGGGCTCCGAGTTCCTTCCAAGTTCCCACCTTCTACCCTGGTGGGCAGAGGAAAGTCACAGATGCAAACAAAAAATGCCATTCAAATGTCATTCAGTATACCTCCAAGATATATTCTTTCTCCGAATGGGTGGCAAGTTTAGGGGTCTTCAGGCCAGCACTGTTGTGGGCTGCCGGGAGCTGCGGCCCCTGCCACATGACTTTGGAGAGATGGGCTCACTTGGGGCAATTTCAAGTCTCCTCCTGGGCCCGGCCCGGGCCATCCCGGAGCCCCATCCCGTTAGGGGAGGAGGGCAGCCGGAGCCGCTGCGTGTTGTCGGCGTGCAGGCCTGAAGGGTGGTGGCAACAGTTCGCGTGGAATTGCCACAGCTGCGTCCGCAGTGAGGACGGGGCGTTCCGAACCCCTGATCCAGGGCCGCCGTGTGACCAACTCCCAAGACGTCTTTACACCTGGACCTCTCCACTTGGGGACCAGACCTCAGTTCATCCTCAAGGGGAATCTGGAATAGAGAGAGAGGGGGACTTTGGGTTCTGACAAGATGGGGAAGACGCACTGCTTTCGGATTTCGCCAGGGGAAGAGATGGAGGCGGTGGGTGGTAAATTCCTGAACTGAGGGGACGGCCCACCTCAGCCTCCCCTTTCAGGAGGCCTGGTTGCCTGCCGGGAGGGACTGTGATTCCCGCCCCCCCCCAACCCCCCATAACAGACTTACCGTCTTTGTATCAGTTTTATGTCTGTAAAATGAGGACATGGGATGATAATTTCAAAAGAGCCTGGGGTTGAATGCTTGGAGGGTCAGGGATGTTTTTTGGGGGGAGGTAGTGATTTTATTTTTTAAATTTAATCATTTTGACCACTTTATAATAGAAAGGATTAACTCTTTGTCATATTTGGTGTTAAATTACCCAGTTTGGGTTTACCTTTTGATTTTTTTGACAAAAGGAGCAATTAATGTGGTTAATTCTAGAAATAGTTTCATGATTTTTTACATTGCTTTCAAAGTTTTTCTCCTAGAGACCAAATATTCATGTATTATTTTTAAAGGTTTTATTCTTTACATTTAAGTTTTAAAATATTATTTTTTGTTTTAAAAATTTGAAATTAGTACACACCCATTTAAAAATTCAACTAGCATATATGTGTCTGTATATATATATAATTTTCATGAGAAATTAAAATGCCACATTTACACCCAGTCCCATTACCTTCTCCAGAGGCAACTAGTGTTAACAATTGATGTGTGACTTCTTCAGACTTTCTTTAAATTTGTGGCATATGCATGTGCACGTGTATGTGGCGTTTATTTTTACATAAGTAAAATGCACACTCACATATGTATACAAGAGCATTCTACAGCCTGGTTTTCTTCACACAACACTAGCTCTTGGAGTTCTTTCCATGCCAGCGCATATAGCTGAACCTTATTCTTTTTAATTGCATGATAGTACATATTATACATGTACTGTAATTTACACTTGACTTTTAAATTCATCTAAATTTTGTGTGTCAGTGAATGGTGTGAGATGAGGATCCACATGGATTTCCCTCCCCCAAGCAGCTGATTTACCCAACAGCAACTCTTTCCCATGTATTGGGGTGGGGGCATGTTTTAGTTTATAGTCTGCTTTCCAAGTCGGCACAGTGGACAGTACTTTCTAAAGATAAGGATGGCAAAATGTGTACGCTCCTCCACGGTTAGAAAGTGCGTTCCTGTACGGAATCGTACTTGCATCTCAAGGTGACTCCATGACACAGGAAGTTATTATCTTTTACATTTTACACCCGAGCAGGTGAGGCGTGAGGTGTAAGGGGTGTGGTCAAGGGGCCGCCCAAGGTCACAAAACTAAGTGTGAACTGGGGCTTGAATTCAGGTCTGCTCACATCCAACTCTGAGCTTTCCTAGCACCCAGGCCGGGACCAGGAGTTTCAGCAGTTCAAAGCTATGAGGCGGGTGAGCACCTCTACCTTCCTTCCTTCCTCTTTGCCCAATGCTCTTCTTCCTTCCTTCTTTCAACAATTATTTACTGTGTGACAGGCACTGTGCTAGGGTTTGCCACACAAAAGCTTCAGAACTTTCAGAAGCTACTTATTCTCAGCTTCAGCCTCTTCACTTGTATTATATCTATGAGGTATGTTTAAGCCCCATGATTCTATATAAAAAGTTCTTCCAATTAACCAGGAAATCAAATTCAGCAAACCACCAATTTCCTGAAGCATTTTGTTTAAAACTAAGGGCTTACTGTATTATTTTGAGAACTTCTTAGGATCCCAGCAATGGAAGGGATTCTGTACAATCACTTGTTCTGTCTGGCCTCTTGTAGATGATAGATAAATTTTTCAGGAGAAACATTGCCTAGCCTTTCTGTGCCCCCCCATTTTTAAAAAAAGGTTTAAAACAACAAACATTTATTATTTTACAATTTCTCTGGGGCAGGAATCTGCAGATGACTTAGCTAGGTTTCTCTGGCCAGGGGTCTCACCAGGCTGCATCAAGTCTTGCCTGGGGGAGGACTTATTTCCAAGCTCACTCACTGGCTGGTGGCTGGAAGCATTAATTCCTTGCTCTGAGGGCCTTTCCACAGGGCAGCTCCCAACGTGGGATACAACATGAGAACTGACTTCCTTTAGGGCAAGCAAGCAAGAGAAGGTGTGTCCAGATAGAAGCCACAGGCCTTTTGTACCTCACCTTGGAAGTGAGATCCCATCACCTCTGCCACCGGAGGTGGGAGCATTGGGGTCCTACTGACTTAGAGGCTGCCGACCATTGTAGGAATCTCTGTTCCTTAGCCAAGGCCTAGAGAGGATAAGGAACTTTGCTCAGTTATACAAGTAGCAGTGGAGGAGCTGGGGGACAGCCAGGTAGTCTGGCTGTGGAGGTTGCTCTCAGCACTACTTTGCTCTCCTGCCTCACAGTTGGAAGGCAGAGTGGACTCACTCCTGTACTGAGAGGACAAGGGGGCGTGGGCTGCATGGGGAAATGTCTGACTTGGGCAGGCATCTCCTTTGCGAAATGATTAGAGGAAAAGCTTGCGTTTGCTTAGGTATAGTAGGCTTTGCCTTAAAATTTGAACTACATGGAAATAGTAGTAATGATTTTCCAAAAAAGGAGTGCAAAAGAATGTAGAGAAAAGTGCACCTCCCACACATCCTTTCCCCTGGTACTTTACCTTCCCTCTTCAGAAGCAGTCCCCCCTACCATGTTCTTGGGCATCCTTCCAGAGATATTCTATGCATGCAAAAGCTGGTGAGAAGAGCCCTTCTTCTTCTTTTTAAATATACACATAAGAGTAAAATGTGGACACACAGAATGGGAGATGATAAGGACTCATCCAGTAATTATAAAAAACAAGCCAAAAAAATCCTACAAATCAAGAAGAGACACATGACCAACCAGATATACCAACAAGAAAATGGACTAAAGACATTTTACAAAGGAGGAAAGCCAAATGGCCACTAGACACACACAGTGATGCCAGACTTCACCTGTCCAAAACCACAATGATACGCAAGCGCATCTCATAGGACGGCGAGGATGTGAAGGGGAGAAAGCACCAAGAGTTGGTGCCCACAGTGTGTGAGTGCCTCAGTTTCCCCACGGCTCCATCAGCACATGGGGTTGTCACTGCATCTTGTTTTAGCCACTCTCACAGGTGTCCATTCTAGGTTGTTCCTTTAAAAAAAATTTACTGCTAAAATTTGTTTTGAAAAGCAATGAATATATATCATGTGGAATTTCTGTTTCTTTGTGAGAATAAGCAGATTTGATCAGAGCACTGTGATTTCAACTCTGACTTATTTGTTTCACATCATTTCTTTTTTAAGAAAAAAATAGGTGAAGCCCTCTGTGCATCCTTTCACGTTCTGTTTCTGTTGGCTCAGAGGTGACAGCTTATTCTGAATTTGTTATCATTTCCATGAATATTTTAATGTTATTTCTATCCATAATAACATATAATACTGGTTTTCATGTTTAAAGCTGTATCTACCTGTTAGCATATCGTACATATCATCAGGCAGCCTGTTTTCCTTCTCTTTTTTTTAAATTCAACATGATGTCTTTGAGCATTCTCTGTGTTAGTGTGTATAGCTCTAGTTTATTCATTTTAATTACTGTATAGTGTTCTGTTGAACCACAGTTTATGTATCCATTATCTTGTCGATGGGTTTAAGCTGTCTCCGTGTTTCCCCTGTTGCAAGCAGTACATCTCTGTGCATCTGTAGGAGTGGAATTCCTGAATCAGATGTGTGTCTCTAACACACTACCGCTACTCTTCAAAGGGCCTGTACCAATGTTCACTCCCGCTGCAGCATGTGAAAGGCCCCATTTCTTTTCTCTCCCTCTTCACCAGCACTTAATGTTGTTAGCTTACTTCTGTTTGCCAATCTGGTTGGTGAGAAATGGTATTTCAGTGGTGACTTAATGGGCAATTTCCTGATTACCAGCTTGGTTAAGCATCTTTTCATTAGCTGCTGGGTATCCTCGTGTGAAAGGCACATCCACATCTTTTGTCCATTTTTTCAACTAGATTGCTTGTTTTTCTTGCTGACTTGTAAGAATTCTTCATATATTCTAGATTTGCATACTTTTTCACTTGTACAGATCACAAATATCTTCCCTCAGTCTGCACAGTCTGCAATTTGCCTTTTTACTTTGCTTAAGATGTCTTTTTTAGATAAAAGTTATTAATAACAACATAGTCAAATTTATCAATCTTTTTCTTTATGATTTGTTCTTTTTGTACCTAGTTTGAAAATCCTTCCTACTCTGAAAACGTAAAACTATTCCCTTCTATTTTCTTCTAAAAGTTTTGAAGTTTTGATAATTTTTTCACTTAAGTATTTAATCCATGTGTAATTACTTTTAAAAAATTTATATTAAAGATCTACTTTTATTTTGTTTTTCCAGATGAGATAACCTATTGGCCCAGTACGATTTATTAAACAGTTTAGGGCTTCCCTGGTGGCGCAGTGGTTGAGAGTCCGCCTGCCGTTGCAGGGGACATGGGTTCATGCCCTGGTCCGGGAAGATCCCACATGCCGTGGAGCGGCTGGGCCCGTGAGCCATGGCCACTGGGCCTGTGCATCCGGAGCCTGTGCTCCGCAATGGGAGAGGCCACAACAGTGGGAGGCCCGCGTACCGCAAAAAAAAAAACAACAACAAAAAAACCCACCCAAAAACCAGTTTATTTTTTCCTTACAGATTCAAAATGCCAGTTGTGTCATGTATCAAGTTTACAGATATGCCTGGGTCTGTTTCTCAACCTCTGTCTGTTCCTTTTCTGTTTTATTTATTTATTTATTTTGCCCCTTGTGCTGCTACCACATTCTCTTAAGTACAGTAGGTTAATAAACACTTTTAATATTTGATAGACTTGTTGCTGTTCCTTGTTCTTTGTTTTCAAAATTGTAGCTGTTCTTGGCCTTTTGTTCTTCCACGTGCACTTTTTGATCAGTGTGTCAAGTTTGATCTAAACCACCAGATACAGAGAACTGTGGAGAATCTGTGCATAATTGACATATTTATGATATGTGGTCTTCTCATCCATGAATGTGGTCTAATTCTCCATTTATTCAGGCTTTCTTTTATGCCTTTTGATAATATTCTGTAACTTTCTTCAAAGGGTCTTGAACATTGTTAGAGGGAAACTTGTCCTTTGATCGGGATTTCTGTGAGGAAGAATTTTCCCCAAGAATACTTTCTTCCTTCATCCACTTCACCTGGGAGAGATGCAGTCACTCATCTGGTGTCAGATTTGCAAAGGCTAACTCAGTTTAGCTCTATCCTGTTTGCTTTTAGGGAATAAGAAGCCTGTAGTGAGCAGGGATTTTCTTCTTCCTCTAAAGTAGTCTGTTTTTTGCTGAAAGTCCTGTTGAATATAAGTTGTGACAGTAGCACCCTTCTCTCATTGCTGACCCCAGCGAAGAAGTTTCAACATTTTTTTCCATTAAGTGTGATGTTTCCTATAGGTTTTTTGGTAGATATCTTTTATTTGTCCTTTTATTTCTAAGTTGCTAAGAATTTTTATCATGAATGGTTGTTGAATCTTATAAAATTGTTTTCTACATTTATTGAAATAATTGTATGCTTTTTCTCCTTTATTCTGTTTACAGGTGAATTAAATTGATTTTTTACTTGTAACTTTACATTTTGGTGTGATTTAAAACTTACATAAAAATTGATTTGTACAAGGAATACTCATAACCCTTTACCCATGTTTACCAGTTGTTTACAATTTGCCTAATTTGCTTTATCATTCTATATATTCACATACATATATATATATATACATATATGTTACTTATTTTTTCTAGAACCATTCTAGACTAGATTGGAGATATTATAAAACTTTACCCCTAAATACTTCAGTGTATATTTACTAAGAACAAAATCATTCTCATATATAGCTGGAGTTCAATAATCAAGTCAGGAAATTAAACACTGATCCATGACTGTTCCTATATGTGAATGTTAAACCAACCTCGCATTCTTAGAATAAACCACTATGACATGACATTTTATCATTTTATCTTCAATATATGTCATTGGATTTTATTGGTTTTCTTTTAAAAAAGAAAACATGTGTTTATGAAAGAACTTGGCCCTATAATTTTCTTCTTGGTAAAGATCTTTCTCAGTTTTAAAAAGTTGGGAAGTATTCTCTTTTTTTTCCATTCCCTGAAAGAGCTGTAAACAATTGGTACTATTTCTTCATTAAATTTTATAAAGAATTTACTCCTGAAGGAGAGAGAAGTTTTTAAATTTGGG
Organism: Aethalodelphis obliquidens; assembly: GCF_003676395.1. Classification (NCBI taxonomy): domain Eukaryota; kingdom Metazoa; phylum Chordata; class Mammalia; order Artiodactyla; family Delphinidae; genus Aethalodelphis; species Aethalodelphis obliquidens. The sequence continues at coordinate 22,612,503 of NW_020837968.1, forward strand.
ATTCAATTGAATAGATAAAAGACTAGATTTTGTTTGTTTTTGTATCCATTTAGTAAATGTTTTTTTAACTGTCATTTAATCTAATTTTCTAGTTTCTTGTCATAAGTTGCTCATAATATTATTCTATTATCTCTTAAATATATGAGGATATAGAGTTTTGTCCCCTTTTTCATTCCTGATATTTTTATTTGTGCCTTCTCTCTTTTTTTCCTTGATTAGTCTTACTATGGATTTATTAATTTTATTACCTTTTAAGCAACCAACTTTGGTCTTGCTGTTTCTCTTTTATATCTTTGCTTCCCATTTTATTAACTCTTATTTTTCTGTTTTGATTTTCTTCTTTTTGCTTTCTTTGGATTTAATTTGCCACTCTTTTTCTTTTCTTAACTTCTTAAGATTGATACTAAGAACAGTGATTTTCAGCCTTTCTTCTTTTCTAATATATACTTTTAAGGCTATAAATTTTCTTTTAAACACAACTTTAGCAGCTTTCCATGGGTTTTGATATATAGTATTCATCATAATTTCAAAATACTTTCTAATTTCTGTTAAGATTTCTTCTTTGACTCAAATAATGTAGCAGTTTATTACTTAATTTCTAAATATATGTAGGGATATCTAGCTTTATGTAACTGATATCTAGTTTAATTTTACTACAGTCAGATAATATACTTTATATGACTTCTATGCTTTCACATTTTTTGAGACTTTCTTTACGGTAATATTGGTAAAGGGTGCAGGTGTACTTGAAAAGCATGTGTACTTCAGTTCTTAGGTGCAATATTCTAAATAAGCCAATTAGTTCAAGTTTGTTCATCATATTATTCAATTGTTTTATATTCTTAGCAATTTTTTTCATCTTCTTAATCTATCAGCTAATGAGAGAAGTGTGTTAATATCTCTCTACGACTTTGGATTTGCCTGTTTCTCCTTTAGTTATGTCAGTTTTTGCTTTGTACATTTTGGGTCTATGTTATAAGCTATATATAAATTTAAAACTGTTAAATTTTCCTGATGAATTAACCTTTTATATATGGCTAAAAAATTCCAACCTGATAATCTTTTTTTGTTGACTTTAATCAGATTTCATTTTTGTGATATATTGTGACTTATGTTTTCCAATCTTTTTCTTAGTATTTTTTTTGCATTCCCCCTAATTCCTCTTGGGAAGTTGATTGCCCCAACTTTGTTCTCTTGCTGGTTTGGAATTCCTCAAATATCTATTGATCACAATCACACCTACCTCCTTTTTTGGTATAATGGTAAACAACTCTAGCTTAACTTTTTAATAAAAAATTAGATTTTAGTTGTATTTTTTCATTCTCCATAGTTATAATGGATATTCTATCCATTTCCATACTCACCACTTTTTTTTCTTGCTTGCATACCATAGTTTATCTTCGGGTTTAGTTTCATTTTCTTCTTTCTTGCTAAAGAATATCTTACAGTGAGAATCTGTAGGGGTGTAAGCAGTTAATCTTTGTATATCTGAAAAAATCTTTATATCACTTTCATTGTTAAATGGTAATTGAGCTCAGTATAAATTTCTTGTTGATGCTTAATTTTCCTCAGCACTTTCAAGATATTACTGCATTGTCTTCTGACCTTTATTGGGGCTGATTTGAAATTTGCTGAGTGTCTAATTGTTATTTCTTTGTGAATAATTTTCCTTTTTATCTTGTGGCTTTTAAGAGTTTCTCTTTATCTGTGTGGTTCTACAGTTTCGCTATGATGAATCTAGATATGTATTTATTCTAGAGAGCTGGAGAACACCTCTCTCTCTCTCTCTCTCTCTCTCTCTCTATATATATATATATATATATATGTGTGTGTGTGTGTGTGTGTGTGTGTGTGTGTGTATACTTTTTTCTGTGTCTTACTGGTGAATTATTCAGTATTTCCTTCTAATTAGCATTTTTTATAGTGTCCAGTCTAGAATTGATCTTATTTATTGAGTTTTTTTTTACTGAATATATTTTTGAATCCTGGCCTTGGAAAGTTAACTCTTCTCATATATACCTGTTCTTCTTTTATTTCTTCCCTCTTCATATTTTCCTGGTCTCTTAAAATGAAAATTATTATATCATTTGTGTCTTCTTGCATTATAAACATATATTTTTAAATTTAAAAAAGTCTTTTCTAGGCTGTTCTATAAAACTGATTTAATCATAAATGAATTCACATTTATATCCTTGATTTCATTCTCATTAGATTTCTTCTTTGGTTGGGGATTTTGGTTTGTATACTTATTGTTAGTGGGAAATTTTTGTTTATGTTTTCTCTCTCTCTCTCCACCCCACCCCTCCCATATTTTCCTCTCCCTATAGTGATTTTACAGCTGTTAAGAGCCGTTGTGATCCAGGCCTCTAGTCCTTAGCCATTTCTACTATTTCAAGGCTTTCTTTTCATTGTAATATTGGGAATATCTTATTCACTAAATTTGATTGAGGTTCTTTGTCACAAAACCTTTTCCTTGCCTTCCTGTCTCCCTAGCCAAAACCCCAGTTTGTCAGCAGCTTAATTTTTCAGATTCTTTTCATCCCAGCTCTTGCCTTTCTCAATGAAAATGACTCTAGTTCCCCTTTCACATGGAGCACCCTCATTCTGCAGGAGTGAAATTCTGGATCATTGCTACCTGCAGCCCTGTGGTTTCAGCTGCTGCTCACCACTTTTTTTTTTTTTTTTTTTTTTTTGCGGTACGCGGGCCTCTCACTGCTGTGGCCTCTCCCGTTGCGGAGCACAGGCTCCGGACGCGCAGGCTCAGCGGCCATGGCTCACGGGCCCAGCCGCCCCACGGCATGTGGGATCTTCCCGGACCGGGGCACGAACCCGCGTCCCCTGCATCGGCAGGCGGACTCTCAACCACTGCGCCACCAGGGAAGCCCTGCTCACCACTTTTTGTTTCTATTACGAGGTGATTATTTTGAGGCCAGTTATTTTGCCTTTGTTTTGTTTCTTACCTGACATTGCTATGTCTTTGCAGGAAAGGGGTGTGAGACACCACATGAACTCACTGCACTGGCTTGATCAGAGTTCTATCCTGTTCCTGAAGAGCTCTTCAACCTTCTTCCAGTCAGTGTCACCCTTATGGTCATATAGTTCTGGATATGGCCTTGATGCTGGGCCTGGGTGATAATAGAAGACACCTTCTACTCACAGCTCCCAGAGGATTTCCTGCATTATCTCTCAGGGACCTTTGCCTGGGAAAGGAGGTATCAGGTGCAAAGGCCATAAGCGTTCCCTGTAAGGGTGGTCCTGGAGGAGAGGGGTGCATGGAGGATAAGCCAGTGGGCTTCTTCTCCAGCCTGCTCTGCTCCACTAAACTTTCCAGAGAAAAACAAATGTTTAACTGCCAGAAACATAGATGTGGAAATGTTGAAAGAACAAGAAATTTGTTGCCTACATTGTGTCACTTCTTATATTTCTTATGAAACTCAAAAAAAATCTCAAAAATTCCCAATTAGAAAATAAAAATGAAGAAACATTATGAACCTTTTTTTATGTAATTGACTATAATACAGAGTAGAATTGGAATTTAAAATTTCTTCTATAGTTATTTTATATTACTTCTTCCTAATGAATTTCCTTAAGGAATATTTGGAAAAAAAAAGCACATTTAAATGATCTAACGTGTATATTAATTGGTTCATAACATTTCTTAAATAAAAAATTTCTAGTGAGTTTGAATTATAACTAAATCAGTACATTGTGTGGAACTCTTTAATTGGAACAAATCTAGATCAAATTCTTTTTCCAGGATAAAGCTGAACATAATGGCTGGTTCAGTGTAGACTGTCTCTTTATAGCCTGTTAACACAGTATAGAGGCACATTCAATTTTGTGTGCACGTGTATGTGACTACAAGGGGTTAAAAACCCAGGTTCTCTTAATTCTGAGAGCATGTGGTGGCCAGCCCAGAGCCAGATTGAGCCATGTTAATTTCCCAGAAGATTTCAAAGAATTATCTTTTGAAAAGGGGAAGTTTGGCTAATAAAAACCAGGATAACCTCCGGCAGTCACATGGAGAAGAATAGAAACAAATTACTCCTGGCTTGTTCGACATTGTTGCTGGGGGCTTTCTCTGGCCAAACCAGACTGCTTTGTTTTTCTTTACTCCAAAGAGGGAAGTTATTTCAGTAATGTCCTGGGAAAGGCAGGAGTACAAGGTTGTGCCAACTGCTCATCTGTGTCTTCTTTCTTAGGTTCAGCTCTTTGGGAAGCATGTGAGGACTGTAAGGGCTTTTGTGCCATCAGGTCCTGGGATTGGATTCCTGTTTTGCCACTGACATCCAGGAAATCAGAGAAATTTATGTTTCCACTCTGAGCTTCAATACCTGCATCTCTTAAAGAAGATAACTAATGCCTACCGTATTGCCATGATGGCGAAGATTTGGATATGATAATGGCTGTGATGCACTTGGGCACAGTAGGCGCTGAAAAAAATTGCATAGGGATTCCCGGATTCCCCTTGTGGGATCAGTGCCTCTCTTCCTCTCTGACAGCTCCTGAAACCTCACCTCTCTTGTAAGTAGGTTCTTGAAAGTTGGAGCCAGATGACTGATACAGGTTCTGTGTGAAGATTAAGGAATTTGAAAATAAAATATCGGTTATCTATCAGCTGTAGAACGAATTACACCCAAACTTAGCAGTCTAAAACAGCCATTTCACTGTGCTCACAGATTCTGTAGGTCAGGAATTCAAAAAAAAAGCACAGCTCCATGGTGCTATGACCTCAACTGGGAGAATTCAAAGTCTGAGGGAAGAAATCCTGTGCAGGTATCTTCACTCACATTCCCCGCCCAGTGAGGCCCTCATATTAGGAGTACAGCGGCCTTTACTGTATGGCAACCATGGGTCTGAAAGCAAGTTTCCCAAGACAACCAGGCAAAAACTGTAACACTTTTCTTGTCCTAACCTTGGGAGTCACATAACATCATTTCTGCTGGGTCTCAAACCCCTCCATGTTCAAGAGGAGGCAACGGGCTCCACCTTTTAATGGCAGGAATGTCAAGATCACATTGTAAGAACACATGAAACGGGAGCTTTTGTTATCGACTCTTTGGAAAATACAATTTGCCACAGGGGTGAGTCAATAATAAGTCCTTGAAATTTTTTACTGGATTTGATAGGAGTGTGAAAGGTAGAGTTGAGGAGAATATCTACAATGCCATTGACACAATGATTCAGGTTGAAATAATGAATGGAGAGAAGGGAACGTAGAGAAGTAGACAATGGGATAGGATCAGTCTCATGCAGGCGATGAGGAAGAAAATAAAAAGGGGAAATAGGAGTCAAGAGGACTCTGAGGTTTTGAACATGGATGCTCAGAAGGGAGGTGCTGCCACTACCTGAGACAGGGAAGTCACAGAGAAAAGCAGGAACTCCCTCTTCCCACTTTACTCACCACAGATTTGCTCATCTTCCAACAACTCACATATATAAGTCTCAATCTAATTTGCATGCATGCTCTTTGCTTTTCACGGATGTGCATGTTAGCTCAGATCCTGAGGTCTCAGTAAGTCTCTAAGGGATGATGACTCTTGGAGAGATGACATCAAGGGCTATAACTGGAAATGAAGCCACTTATGAATCTGGTTTTGTATCAAGATCCTGTGTTAACTAAGCTTGCCTATATAACTAAAAATCCATGAAGAAACAACTGCTCATGTGGAGCTTCTGCAAAATGTTTTAATACCATCGTGAAAGGTATGATCCAAACATTCCCTGGGGAAGGATCTGTCCTTGGAGATCAGGCCCTTAGGAGAGCCATACTTGATCACATTTTCAAGGCTCTGCTGGCAGTACCTCTTCTTCCCTGGTCTCTGCTATCCAGGGTACAGAGATGGTTTAAGTAACTTCATCCATTCCAGACAAGCTTAACTTCACTTCATTCCAGAGAATTTTGGGTTCCCAAGAGATGTCAAAAGGAAGTTAGTTATAAGATCATTTTAAAACATTCTAAATGAATGCTATCCTTCTCCTAGTGGCCAGGGGAGGCTAAGCAGTTATTCCAGAGAAACTGCCCTTGCTTAAACATTTCAGGAACTGGCCTTTAGGAATTGTTTTTGAAGTCACTCCATGAAACCATCATCATTATATACTTTGTTTTTGACCCCAAATTGCCTTACCCACTTTTATTTGCAAGTGACAGGAATTAACTCAATTTAAGTGAAAAAGCAAATTTACTGGTTCACATAATAGGAAAGGTTGGAGCATACCAGCATCAGGTATGGCTGGATCCAGGGGTTTAAATGGTATCATCAGATCTCTGCCTCTTTCAGTTCTCTCTGTCGGTTCAACTCATTACGTAACACTACAGATGGCTTCCTGCGTGTGCCAAGGAGGAAGGCTACCAGCAACCCCAAGACTACGTCATCCCAGTTTAGTAACCTCAGGGAAAGGAAGGCCTGCTCCCCAATAACTTCCCCTTCCCCATTCCCACCCTTGTTCTTATATCATTCCCAGGCAGGACTCTGATTGTCCCAGACTGAGCCACGTGTCCATTGCTGTGGCTTGGAGGGAAAGATTTGTTACTAGAAACAAACAAAAAAATGCAGGCAAGGCACATGCTCTGGGAAGACAAAAATAGTAGTGGCTAGTGGCTGTCTCATCTGCTTTGCTCAGCATTCTTGACACTGATTAATCTTTAATTGTTCACAAAACCAGCCCTGGGAGCTTGTTAGAAATGCAGATTCTCAAGATCTATCCCAGCCCTACTGAATCAGAGCCTGTAGTTCAGCAAGATCCTTTGGTGAGTCTCATGTACATTGAATTTGGAAACAGGTGGGCCAAAGGAGAAAGGTTGGCCAATGGCTCTGAAGGAGCTTTCCTAAAAGGAGTTTGAGAAGGTTCTACACATGGCAGCATGATTGGAACAGGCAACCAGCATGCCCAGGCTAACACCACAAGGAAGGAAGCAGGCCTGGGCACCGCACTGGTGCCCCAGGCAGGGATGCAGACACCATACCGCAGCCTGAGGTCAGAGGTATGCTGAGTGAAGGAAGTGATGCTGATTCTACTCACCTTTTGAACGAGGCACCCCTTGAGCTCCCTGAGCACAGCACCGGGAACCTGGGTGGTCCAAGTCTGCGGAGGTGCCTTCAGTGGCTTCTACAGAGAAGAGGAGAAAGCTTCAAGGCAAGAATGTCGATTCCAGGGCTACTATAGTGCAGGCAAAAGCTGACATGACTTTGCTCTCTCTCTTTTTTTAACATAAACCTTTTTAAAACAAAATATTGAATACTACTTTCAGTCATTAGAATGATTCTGAAATTTGGATCCTATCTAGTTGCAAATAGAGCCACTTCATGCACAAGACTTTAGGCAAAACACAATCATACCTAGACAGACTTTGCCCTTTCCCCAGCGCATTAGTCATAGGAGTTGGATGCGGAAATTAGGTAAATTCTCAGTCAACTCAATCGGTTCCCCTCTCATTTACTTATTTTAAATCGAGTATTTCTGTAAGAAGTGCTGCAGAGATGAAAGCCAATGGAAGTGTAATTAGATAGAAAGTTTTAGAGGACTCAAGGTCTGGACCAAAGACTGGAATTTCTTCCTGCTGTCTGTCTCGAGGCCATGAGGCCTTGGAAACACAACACTGGAATGCGACGCAGGCTATAATCCAAAGTGATGGAGAGCAGATTTCTCCGGGTCTCCAGGCTATGCTTTCCTTTCAGGGATTGGTCTTCCAAACAGTGTCCTTCCCATGTGTGTATCTGCTCAGGTTGCCACACAGTCCAGAGACCCCGGGAGATGCTTTTGCATGCAGAGTCCTACCGAGTCCTAGAGCGTGGGGTAAGGACATAGTCTCCAGAATCAGACCCATTGGGTTTGAGTCCTTTCTTTGCCACTTATAGATGCGTGATATTGGGCAAGTTACATACCTTCAGTCTCCTCAACTATAAAATAGGGTTAGCAAAGGATCATTGTGAGGATTAGATGAGAAAATGTGTATGAAATGAGATGGCAGAGCACGTGTCTTTTCCCAAGCACCTGGCACGGAGGAGGTATTGATGTTAAAGCACTTAGCTCCCTTCGCAGAGCATGGAAAGCACTTAATTCACAGTAGCTGTTAGTGTTCCCTAACCTTTGTTCCGTTTTGTATGATACTTTCCTTCAAGATGCTGCACGGTCAGCATCTGCTTTCCATTCACATATGATGAATATGAATTAACATTAACTCAGCCTTGAGAATTTCATGACATACGTCCTTGAGATAATTGGACACACTCTGAGGTTTCATCGAAATGTGGAGTCCTGAACAAATGTACAGTTCCCAATATGTAGTTGTTGGTCTTGATCACGTTAGGAAGAAGGTTCTGGCACCCACACTCATTCTTTAAGGTCCCTGAGGCTCCTCTTGTAAATAACCTCTTCCTGTGCACAACCCCACAGGACTTGGGGGACTTGAGTTCATGATTCTCTTAGAGAGATCGCTTTATTCCCTTTTGTTATTTTTAGTACTGGGTCTGTGCTCACTTGCAACAAGTATTTGGGTTCCTGGCTTCCATTAATTTTTCCTTTCTTCATTCTACATAGTTGCTGAGCACCTCATCTGGGACAGTCAGGATGCCATGCACTGGAGGGAGATAAAAATGCCCGCTTTAGGTAACCGCTTTCCCCTCCAGCCTCTGTCTCCATCACTCCCTTAGCCGCATTTGGGAACAAGCATGTAGGATGCTATCCATCTTCCCTTTACTCTGTACAATCTCTTCCCTTCATGGAAGACTGGAAGTCTTTCCCACTGGAAAGACTATAAGACTATCCCCAAACTATACCTGTGTCTTGAACTCTTTTCCAAACCCAGGACTCACATCCTCAAGTCTGGTGGACACACTCACTGAGCCTCATTCTTAGGGCCTTTTGAGTATCTCTTTTGTGAATTATAACCAATTTCACTCCACCAGAATTTTTTTTTTTTTTTTTTTTCTACGCGGGCCTCTCACTGCTGTGGCCTCTCCCGTTGCGGAACACAGGCTCCGGACGCGCAGGCTCAGCGGCCATGGCTCACGGGCCCAGCCGCTCCGCGGCATGTGGGATCTTCCCGGATCGGGGCACGAACCCGTATCCCCTGCATCGGCAGGCGGACTGTCAACCACTGCGCCACCAGGGAAGCCCTCCACCAGAATTTTTGAAGGGCCGTGAAGATCTGTGTTTGGGTCTGTTTGCTTATTTGTTTCTTCACTGGCAGTTTTTCCTAAGAATACCTTGGCCCTTTCTTCTTTACTGATGTGCCCAAGCAAATCACTCCCCCTAGGACATTCTGCTCCTCTCACTTCCCTGCCCTCAACTGTTTGTTAACGTGACCCATCCTAAAAGGTTCAGTTCAAATGTTTCTCTGAGAAGCCTCTTGGGCACAGCTTCACCTGCACCAGAATCATCTCTTCTCAAATTCCCTGGAGTCTGCATGGCCCGAATGACTCCAGGTTCAGGACTCTGAGTGTTCGTGTTGGGGTTATCTGGGTGCTAGTTGCACGCCCCCCCTTCCCCTTTGGGGAAGCGCAAAAGGGCAGGGGGACATCCTGCATCTTTCTGTCTCATAAAGCCTCTAGCAAAGTTTTCATTAGCTGGATGACCATAGGCGACTGACTTACCCTCTCTTCCTCTGTAAAAAGGGAATCTTGTTACCCAACCTCACAGAATATTTCATCTAACAACCTGGCTCAGGGTTCCCCATAACTCAGTGTTAGATATGTTTCTACTTTCTTTGCTCACTCTTTGTGCTTCTTAGATGTTCAACGCATATTTCCTGAATGAATGAGTTAATTAATAAATGCATGAATCAGATGGTTTTCTATTCCAAAGTGCTCACAGCCCTGATGATGTTTATATTCATTGATGCCGAGGACATGACTATTACGTAAAAGACTGTAACTATGGACTAGTTCTTCTATTTCTCCCTCTCAGGCATTGTTTAGGACTTGGGGTAGGACAAAAGTGTAATTCAACAGATGTAAACACTGGCTGTTATTCTTTTAAACTTTTGCAAACCTGATAGTAGAAAAAGGCTATGACACTGTTGTTTTAATTTGCATATCTCTGATTACCAGTGATTTGAAGTACTCGTGAAAAAGCAGCAGAAATCCGTGTTTTAAACCGCTTGAAGGCTGCTGAGTACTTCAAGTACTCAGGCACATGACTTAGAATGGCTGGGCATGGAGGCTAATGCTGTCAAATTCCCACCGCTTCCCAGGTTGTGAGGTCACACAGAATGTAGTAGACCAGTTGTGCGGCCAGAGAAGACTGGTGTTTCAGCAAGGGCATCTCCCTGGCAAGCGCCGGGAATGCGTATGCTGTCCTCTGACCTGTGCTGTGCTTTGTCAATGTCAGAAGCCACGGCCTTCCATCAAGAACCCCCTCCCTGGAAATCTGTCTCTTGTTCTCCTGCCAGTGGTAAATGAGTTCTTACCTCAACACACTGGGAGAATGATTGAGCCTGTCCCTCCTGCCCAGAGTCTGCACTTCACTCCTCAGTATCCAAGGAATGAGTGACCACCTTCCCTCAGTCCAAAGCCCACCTTTTAGTTGCTCCCTCCCATGTCAGGACAGACTTCTGCCCAATGTGGATGAAGGTGAGAGCAAATACACTGTCCCACTGATGGGACTCCACCCGCTACCTGAGGAGTCTGGCCTTAGCTTTGTGCTTCTCGTGGAACAGCCTTCACCGTAAAATGACCAGGCCATTCAGTCTTGGATATTCCTCCCTGTGGGGCTTTGGTAGAAGGTCAAAACGGGCTTCAGCAACTCCTGTCTGGTCTCTTTCAGGAGTCGTGCTGCCCAAAGTGATGTTCAACCTCCTACATCCTCCTATTGTCTGCTCCCAATTTACTGTGAGCCAGTACTTGGAAAATAAACATAAAACCTATCAACTAAGAGCAGAACATAATTTTCAGAGACCATATAATCTAAACCCATTTTAAGAAAGTAAGGAGAGAATGTGCCCACCATTAAACCACCTTTCACATGATTACACACAGCAATCTGACTTTCCTATTCTGATCTTTGCTATACCTTTGCCTAACTCAAAGTCCCACTGCAGTGTTTTTTCCTAATATAAGGGAGCAGAGATGAATTCAAACTTCATCATGTCTAGATAAATCACTTCACTATAAAAGATGTTGGCTTTTCCCTGGTTTCTAATGATCAAAATTATACACACGCTGATAGATAGACAGGTAGACAGAGATGGATGTATGCATGGATGTATGTATGTTGGATTTCAGCCAGGTTCCACAGGTACACGTGTAAATGTGCACCCCATTCTTCATTGTCATTTCTTGTAGTGATTCAGTCAGGCAGGAAGAAGCCAAGGTCAGCATGGGAACGGGATTCAGAATGCCTCTGAGGAGGGTTATCACCTGCCCGTCTTGAGTGATGGGGACAGAGGTACCAAAGGCTATGGATTTCAGGACTGCTATCAGCCTGGTGCCATCCTTGACCCTCTCTTCCAGGTGATTACCGTGTAGCAAATCAATCAATAAACAGTTATCATGTGTCTGTTAAGTACCAGGCACTGAAGGCCTCTGAGGGAAATGCAAAAAAGAACAACTGAAATTTACTTTTATTCATGTAGAAAGAGAGCTGCTAGAATTTAATCCATTTTTTAAAATTTTTATTTATTTATTTTTGGCTGCGTTGGGTCTTCGTTGCTGTGCGCAGGCTTTCTGTAGTTGCAGTGAACGGGGCCTACTCTTTGTTGCAGTGCGTGGGCTTCTCATTGTGGTGGCTTCTCTTGTGGCAGAGCACGGGCTCTAGGTGCGTGGGCTTCTGTATTTGTGGCTCGTGGGCTCTAGAGCACAGGCTCAGTAGTTGTGGCGCACGGCCTTAGTTGCTCCGCGGCATGTGGGATCTTCCCAGACCAGGGCTCGAACCCGTGTCGCCTGCATTGGCAGGTGGATTCTTAACCACTGCGCTACCAGGGAAGTCCCTAAAATTTTATCAGTTTCATGTAAGGTAGTAAAATGTACACCTTAAAACACCTTTCTATGACTTCTGATGAGTAGCCAAGTGAGGCACTTTACCCTAATAATTAACTGCCTGGGTTGAAATTCTGACTGTGCCACTTACTAGCTGCGTGGCCTTGGCCATGTTAACGCCTCTGGGTGTCAGTTTCCACCTCAGTTAAAACAGGGTCAGAGTAGCTACTTTAGCGTCTGCATAGGGCTGCCGTGAGTATTCAGTGATGTAATCCATAAAAAGTGCTTCGAATGGTGCCTGGCACATGGAGAAAGTGCCCTGAATGTTAGTTACAATCACCATTGACCTCCCTTCTGGCTGTGAATGTCCAGGTCCTTGGCAACCCTGACTCAGAGCTTAACAGTGAGGTCAGCAGCACAGGAGGCCATGGGTGGCAGAGGAAGGGAGAGCTGGTCTGATGTAGGAGGTCAAGGAGCTTTCGGGCAAGTTCCACCTGGGAGTTCTTGGTGTTTTTTTTTTTTTGTTCTTGTTGTTATGAAAGTGTTCATACACACAAAACACTGGAGAGAAATGTGTAATGGAGGCTTACCAACCCATTTCCTGGATATGACAGTGGTTAACATTTTGCCATATTTATTTTATCTATTTAAAAACAATTTCACTAAAGTGTTTTAAAGTAACTTAGAAATATTACATTTCATCCCTACATGCTTCACTGTGTATCTCTGAAACATAAGGACAATTTCTTCCAGAAGCACAATATCATTGTCCCACCTAACAAATCAGCAAGTCCGTAGTCTAACACCCAGGCCTCCTGGAGTATTTCAAATGACCCTTTTGATTTCAAAATACACTGCTGGGGAGGAGACCATTCTGAAGCCAAGATATGAGTGGCTGTAGGTAGGAAAGAATGTTCCAGGTGTTAGGATAGGGAGGGGGACGTACTGTTGGCCACTGTCCCTCTTGTCCCCCTGGAAAAACATAGCCTGGTCTGAGGTCCTTTGTGTGACTGTGCTCATTCCAATTTGCTTCTTTCCAAAGGAGGAAAACATGTTTTTGAAGGGCGCTTGACAGACAGGAAAGATATTAATAAATGACATGCAAATTTCTTAATTTCGCTTTGGCTGGATATATGATTGCTGCTTCTGAAATACAGGCTGGTGATGGAGCTTCTCTTTTAAAAAAGATTTCTTGAGCTCTGAGGGTACGTTGGCTTGTCCAGCTGAACATGGCTGGTGGCTGAGGGCAGAATCACTCTGACCTGAGAGGAAGTGAATAAGGACACGTTCCAGTGAAAACTGGCCCTAAATAAGAAGTGGAGAGTTTAATTTTGAGACTGTTTCTTGGGTGGAGATACCACAAAGGTTTGACTGAAAAGCTGAAAAGTTCTTTTTATAGCCCTGTTGCTCGCACATGCGAAAGCGACTTCATCGACTGGACATTTTACACTTAGCTTTTGTGCTGGGGCTGCTCCTCTATTTCTCCTTCAATCCCACATGTTGCTGGGTGGGAGCCACTGTCCATTGCCCTGGCTTGGGTGCCCTGGGCTTCCCAGTTCAAACAACTCTTCCCCTTCTCCTAGGAACAGGGGTGAGGGCTCTCCCCATCCGTCTATGAAATATGCAGGGGCCCCTCTGGTCAGAGTGTTGGCCTGTGGTGTTGCAGGGTCGGGCCCCAGCCCCATGGTGCCCAGTAGCAAAGGCCATGGGCTCTGGAACAAGGCTACTTGGACTCAAAGCTGGCTTTCACCATGTGCTGCTGGTTCCACTTCTCTCTAGGGCAGTGAGTAGCCAGTCTTTCAAATATGCTGTTTTCTTATATTTACACCTTTGTGAAGGTATTTTCATTTGTTCTGGGAAAGACTGTCCTTCCCTAAAAATGAGTGAATCACATTATAATGTAATGAAGAAATGCTGCAACTATAAGTTGAGGGTGAATCTTTTTTTTTTACATCTTTATTAGAGTATAATTGCTTTACAATAGTGTGTTAGTTTCTGCTTTATAACAAAGTGAATCAGTTATACATACACATATGTTCCTATATCTCTTCCCTCTTGCATCTCCCTCCCTCCCACCCTCCCTATCCCACCTCTCCAGGCAGTCACAAAGCACCGAGCTGATATCCCTGTGCTATGCGGCTGCTTCTCACCAGCTATCTACCTTACATTTGGTAGTGTATATATGTCCATGCCTCTCTCTTGCTTTGTCACAGCTCACCCTTCCCCCTCCCCATATCCTCAAGTCCATTCTCTAGTAGGTCTGTGTCTTTATTCCTGTCTTACCCCTAGGTTCTTCATGACTTTTTTTTTTTCTTAAATTCCATATATATATGTTAGCATACGGTATTTGTCTTTCTCTTTCTGACTTAACTTCACTCTGTATGACAGACTCTAGGTCTATCCACCTCATTACAAATAGCTCAATTTCGTTTCTTTTTATGGCTGAGTAATATTCCATTGTATATATGTGCCACATCTTCAATACGAACAGACCAATCACAAGCACTGAAATTGAAACTGTGATTAAAAATCTTCCAACAAACAAAAGCCCAGGACCAGATGGCTTCACAGGCGAATTCTATCAAACATTTAGAGAAGAGCTAACACCTATCCTTCTCAAACTCTTCCAAAATATAGCAGAGGGAGGAACACTCCCAAACTCATTCTACGAGGCCACCATCACCCTGATAACAAAACCAGACAAAGATGTCACAAAGAAAGAAAACTACAGGCTAACATCACTGATGAACATAGATGCAAAAATCCTCAACAAAATACTAGCAAACAGAATCCAACAGCACATTAAAAGGATCACACACCATGATCAAGTGGGGTTTATTCCAGGAATGCAAGGATTCCTCAATATATGCAAATCAATCAATGTGATACACCATATTAACACATTGAAGGAGAGGGTGAATCTTAATACAAGACGGCCATGTGTTTCCTGCTAGGTGTTCTTAACTGCCTGGCTTATTTAGTTTTAGTAGAAGGAACTCAGCTTTCATCACCCCTTTTTTTAATAGACATGTTTTCTCTTGCCTTGGAGTTCATGTACTTAAAATAAAACCCCATGAATCCCAGGTTCAAGAGAGAAAAACAACTGGTTATGCAGAGGAGCTTTTTTATATGATCTGAAGATCATAATCAGGCATAAGCCAAATGCAATTTGATTGTGTAAAGCTATTACTTAACAAGTAACACAGCACTTATAAACCCCACGACTTGGATTTATAAGTAATATTGTACAGTAATCCATAAAATTAAAATAATACCACCAGCTATTAGCAGGTCATGAGCTTTGACTAATTTGTAAAATAGTGTTTGTAGATGCCAATAAGGACTTTGAAAGATGTGAATATTTAATTTTAAACCTAGCCTATTGACATTGTTCAGAAGTCTACTGAGTTAACTAGTCCTGGGCAGGAACCTCCTCAAACAACAGGATGACAAGCAATGCCAGGGCATATTTCCAGAAAGTTCTTTAAGCAGGTCAAGAGAGTACAGATTTTTCAAATGATTGAGAACTGGGAGAAAGTGCTGAGAGGTAGAGTCAGTTGTTTAAATCATTGGGAAAAGGGGATTTTAATAGCCTTTTGTAATAGTCTGAGTGAATGAGAGAGGAAAGGAATTGCTTCCTTTACTTAGCCATAAGTGAAAGCTATATGTTTAAACATGAGCCATACAAATGAACTGCCTTATTGGTAAAGTCTGGTAATGATTTCGTTAAGCACCATTAGAATGGAAGAAGAAGATACATGTAATCTCATTCTTTCCCTCATTCGAGGCTACAGGCGTCATAGTCCTTGGGACTCTTGCTTTTGGTCAGATGTCATATCACTGTAGCCACAGATTGGCTGTGAGCCTAGTTGTGGACAGCCACTGAAGTTTTTGGTAGGATGGATCTTGACTTATATACAGGTACCAAAATTCCTTGCCAGGTCCTTGCCAGTCACTGTGGTAGATACTTCTATCTGTTCACTTACCATCTAGGACTTCCTGTATTAGAGAGCCCCAATTTGATTTGGGGTAGCCATATGGCTCACCAGCAACACTCTCATTCTTCATGACAGCTGGTGGAGTCCACATAGCACAGTTGGGCCCATGAGAAGTGGGAAGAAGTCCTTGGGAGTGTGTCTTTTTTTAAATGAAAAGGCTGAGCTTTACCAAGAGAAAGCCTCTTTTTTGTCCCCCACCTCACCCCCAGGATGCAGATGTCAAAGACACAGGTGACAGTCAGCAGATGAGTATGGAAGCCTGACCAGGGTAAGAACGGAGTGAGAAGCAGAAAGAAGGAAGAGATCTGGTCTCTGGGAGCATCACTGAGGTACTGTACCTGCCCTGGACTGTCACCTCCGAACCTTGTCCTGTGAGAGGAATAAAGCCTACTTCTTTAAGCCGCTATCGTCTTCTATTACTTTTAGCCAACTTCATTCATAAATGGTACTGATCCAGAGAAAAGTTCTTCCAGAAAACCTGACCCAAAGTCACTTAGCAACTTATTAGCTGCTTTTTCTAGCAAACAGCACATTTTCAGCCCTAAAAATCCAATAAAAAGGAAAATTTTACTGTTTCTTTTTCTTCCTTTTCAGATCAGGTAATTCCAGGTATCAATAATATTTCAAGTGTGTGAGGAGCAGAAGTTCTGTGCTTTTGACACTGTGCTACTTCATCCTTCTGTTATTACCATCTTAATGAAAAAAAGCAAGGTGACTGCAGTATTTCTGCTTAGTTTCTTTGCTCTCTCCATTGCTGCCAAAGCCTTTCTGTAAGGGGCACCCAGAATAAGGTCATATTACCTTAATTCATATAGCATGACCTTGGCCACAGGTCAGGTAGAGGAGAGTATAAAGAACAGATCAGATGTCATCATGTATATTTCAGTGGGCTTCACAGCTGCTTTACCTTTCACTGGGAGGTGTGCTTGTCCTGAGAAGCTCAACAACATCCTAAGGTGCATTCCATTGACGTGAAGGTTTGTCCAAAGTCCATGATAACTGGCCTGACTCATTCCCCAGTGTAAATGGGCCAGAGCTGGTCTTTTTCAACCTAAACAGTTACACCGTTTTGTCAGATCCAAGATGAGAACCAGAAAGTATACCAGAATGTTTCTATGGACATGGATAAACTCTTCATCTTTACTGACCATGAGAATAGCCTCAAAGGGGGGTGGGTATCACCTGAAGATAGAGTGCAGGTGACTATTTCTCAGATCCTTCTGGAAGCCTGCACAGTGGTGCTACGTGTTGACTGTAAGCTTGAGGAAAGCCAAGGTCGATGATGCCTGTGATGTGTTGTCATGGTGTCTGTCAGCTGTGTCAGCTGTTACTCATGTTGATCCATCTGGGTCATAAAGGCTTAAGCACTGTGGTCGTAGGAGTAGTCAAACAGGTTTCCCACGTCCAAAAAAAGCCAGAAAGTAGAATAAAAGCCAAGAAGTGTAAATCCTAGTCCAAGGGGTCAAAGGCATGTCCAGGATATCCATAAGATCGCACCAGGGATTGGAGTAGAATTATTGATGCAGCAGAAGTTTTGGGAGGCTGCAAGTTGGTTCACAAGCAATCCTAGCAAGTTGGTTCAACCAACAAGCAAGTTGGTTCACAAGCAATCTGATTCATTTCAAGTAAGCCCATGTTAAGCTCACCTTGGCAGGGAACCCCAGGGGGAAGAGACTAGCAGAGAATCTGAAAGTCTGTGGAGCCCTGATCTGGACCTGCTGCCACCTCCTTGCTGCTCTGAGAGGCCCTTGTCCTAGAAATCCTGACAGCCACCCTGGGCACATGGGGAGTCACAGGATAAACCTGGAGCATTTTCTTGGACCATTAATTTTGCTTAATGATATTTAGGTTAGCCAAGAACATTTCTATGCTTAAATAATATATTGTCTAGTATAAGGCAAAATTTGCACGAATTTTAAGGAGAAGCACAGGTCCTCAAAGAACTCGGCATTGTTGGTGGGTTATGTCAGGCACTCAGCTTCACTCTCCTCTGATCCTGCAGGAATGCTCTGGTGGAAAAGTTTTGAAAGCAGTAAACAGATGACAACACTTTGCAAGGTGCAGAGCTCTTGTACAGATGTGATCTTTGGATTAGTCTCTCCTCAAGGAGGAGAGAGCCGTGTGTTGTCTTTCTCTCCCTAGTCTCTTCCCAAGTACTACAGAAGAGAACAAAGAAAAAAGGGAAAAAAAGTTACTCAAGATCAGGT
Source organism: Aethalodelphis obliquidens (assembly GCF_003676395.1). Lineage (NCBI taxonomy): Eukaryota > Metazoa > Chordata > Mammalia > Artiodactyla > Delphinidae > Aethalodelphis > Aethalodelphis obliquidens. The sequence continues at coordinate 22,630,626 of NW_020837968.1, forward strand.
CCTCCAAAGAGAACCACAGGTGACATTTGGGTGGACATCCTTCAGGGTGCCCCTTGATACATACGGCAGAGACACGTGGATTCCATTTTACACAAAGAGTGATTGTATCTGTGAGATTCTCTGATGGGCAGGAAACTTCTTAAGTTTTCAGATCGGTTTGAGTTAGGTTGACTGAAACAAATTACCATTTCCAGATACCCTCTCATAGCAAACAGTGTCACACACCACCGCGAACAGAGAGAACCTTTCACATTTACCAAGAGGCAACAAATATCATCTCTTGCGTTCTTTTTTAAACAACAACAAGAAAGTAGGACTGGTAGGTGCTCAATACATGATTGTGGGATGTGTGTCCAAGGATGAAAGTTAAAATGCCATCGGCCCCCAGGCCAGGACCGTGCAAGGGTGAAAGGCCCTCTCACGACTTCCTGGCTGTGCGACTGAACGACCGAAGCATCACTGCCCAGCTTCTTGCTGGGTTTCCCATCACCCACGGCCTCCGAGGTGGGGGGATGAGCCCTCTCAGGATGAGCCTAGAGAGCGGAGCCCATCTGCCCGCGCTGACGCTTCCCGACGTGACACCGGCCTGCTGGGGTGGACGCCTGCCAGGAGCGGCCAACCGCAAGAGGTCTAAGGGAGGGAAGCGGGGCAGGGGGCAGAGAGCCCGTCCGCGGAGGTCCTGGATACAGCTGCTGCCCGCGTGGCGTGGGCGAAACCCCGCCTGGGGCACAACTGCCCAGCCTGGGGGCATGGCTGCTTTGAGCAAAAGGTTTGTTCTGAGAGTGACTTTACAAGGTGGTTCTATAAACAGTGGCAGGACTTCAGATGGCGATAGCAGCCTCAAGCCTCTCTCCTGTGTGTTCTGTGTGCAACGCTGGAGGGTAGAAGCTGAGGCTGCAGACTCCGCCCTGACTTTCAGTGCCCCTTAGAGCAGTCTCCGCCCTACCCCATCTCTCTCTCACACCCTCTCTCTTTAAAAATACCCGTCTCTCTCCCTCTCTCTTCCTCTCTCTCTCTCTCTCTCTCTCTCACATACACACACACACACACAATACTTATCCTACCGTGAGATCCATGAATGGGAATTTTAGGTGCCAGCTTTCCTTTGAGCTAATGCATGTAAAAAGGGCCATCTCTTGGGCTTCCCTGGTGGCGCAGTGGTTGAGAGTCCGCCTGCCGATGCAGGGGATACGGGTTCGTGCCCCGATCCGGGAAGATCCCACATGCCGCGGAGCGGCTGGGCCTGCGAGCCATGGACGCTGAGCCTGTGCGTCCGGAGCCTGTTGCTCCGCAACGGGAGAGGCCACAGCAGTGAGAAGCCCGGGTACCGCAAAAAAAAAAAAAAAAAAAAAAAAAGGGTCATCTCCTTAGGAGTAGCACATAAAAGTGTGTGCTGAGGGAAAACGGGGAAACTCTAACTCCAAAGGCCTGGAAATTTACGAAGGATGCATCAGGACTAAGACACTGGCTTTTGAATCAACCTGGATAGGGCCTTAGCCATTCCATCTATAAGCTGTAAGACCTTGGCCATCTTACTTAATGCATCTGTAAAATGGGGAGACCGCCTCAGAGGACAGTGAAGGTTAAAGGTACTCACACACAAGCACTAGCAGAGTTCCTGGCCCAGAGGAATGCTCAGTAGGTGGCAGCTGGCTAGAAAAATCTACCTAAGGGCCAACCTCACCAAGCCCCAGAATTCTTGGAGCTGGGAACTCAGCTGAATAAGGATGTAACCCTTGAAGCCTGCGCCCCCCCATCCCCACCATTCCTCAAAGTCTTCCTTCTGTGCCCGTCACGTGCAGTCAGGGCCACAATCCAGCACGCCCTCCACCCTTGTATTTTCTCTGTGTAGGTCTCAGCTCCCACTAACCTTTCAGCTCTCAAGCAACTAGCATTTATACTTGTATGTCCCTGTTTGAGTCCAGCACTGCACATTCATTAGTGAACCACTCTGTAGTGTAGCCAACCGGCTAAGAACACAGGATTTACATTCAGACAGAAATGGGTTTGAATTCCAGCTCTGCCACTAGTCACCTGTGCAAATGTATGCAAGGTTTCGTAAGTTCTTGGATCTTACTTTCCTGAACTAAGATGGGAGTAATAATAGCATGTAAGGTTTCTTATAAGAATTACGTTAGTAATAATTGTAAACATTTGTAAAGCACGTGGTAGACACCTCGTAAATATTAGTTATTTTTCATTTTATTAATACTGTATTTAATTTAGTGCAGAAAATAAAACATGACAAAACTGTGGGTTTTGACCTTCATCAAAGAAAGCTGCAGCTTTTTAACCTTTGCACATGCCCAGGGTACGCCTTGGATACAGAGAAAGGAGAGAGGAATGTCGGCAGCTCTGGCAGAGCAGGAACCAGTCCTCTGTGACCCACAGCGACTCACTGCTTTGCTCAAAGCTCCTATTGTTGCCTTGTGGCAAGTTCTGTTCTCCAAGTCCATTGACTGAAGGCTGTTTATGATGCTTTTTGGGGAGAGACAGTAGATCCATACGAGGTTAATTATTATTATGCAAAGGAAGAAACCCACGACGTGTTCATAGTACTTTTGGGTGGCATACATATTCGTGTCTCTTTCTTAAAAATGATGCCTCTTTTTATTTATTTGGTAACGTCTTTACTCTGGTTCTGAAAAGAATAAAAATGCAGCCTCCACAATATTAACTCAGGCAACTCTGCTTAAGCTCTTCCAAGGTTCTCCATTCCCCTCAGGTGTAATCCCAGTCTTCCCAGGAGCCCGCAGATATGCAGGACCTGATCTCTCAGCCATCGCTCCCCTCCATTACTCCCTCTCCTCTTAGCTGCTGGGTCCCAGCCACACTGACTTGCTTGTAGCTCCTGGCATACACTGCACCAGCCCTCCTGCAGGGCCGTCGCACTTCCAGTGCCCCTGCCTGGAATGCTCTTCCTTCAGGTGTCCTCATGGCTCACTCCCTCATTCCCTCAGGCCTCTGTTCAGAGGCCATCTTACCAGAAAGGACTTTCCTGAGAATCTCATCTAAAAGAGCGTCGGCCACCCTGTCACTCTGCCCCCTCTACCTGGCTTCGTCTTTCAGCACAGCACTTACTACATTCTGAAATGTGTGTGTTTGCTTGTCTGACTTCTCCCACTGGAATATAAGCTCCCTGAGGGCAGAGACTTTTATTTCAGTCGCTGCTGTAGACCCAGCACCCAGCACCATCCTAACACACAGCAGGCACTCAGTAAATATTGAATGAACAAGGACTACATGTGTCTTGAGTTTTGCACGTGAGCACGGAGGAGGAACCACTTTTGCAAACCCACTTCATTATGAGAGCTTCAGGTGCCCTGTAGCGAGGGTCAACTCGCTCCCTGGACAAAACGACTCAGATGGGTGGTTGCCTTCTTCCACTGTGGTCTCCGTGACTCTTTTGACTAATGGGCCTGCAGCAAAGCACCGCCAGCAGATGAGGGGATGGCTTTCCGATAGAAGGTCTTACCTGCCACACAAGCTCAATGCAGGTTCCCCATACCCCCAACCTCCATTTGAAAGTAGAGCGTTCCTGTAAAAACTTTCAAAAGCCGGAATGGCTTGTAAATTGAAGAAGCAGTTACCTTAGGACACATCTTGCCAATGGATGCACAAAATAAATCAAGATAAAGGGCAGATGCTCACAGGCACAGTTCAAAGCCCTGGCAGCTTGATGCTGAGATGCTGAGTGTAGTTCCCAAGGAAGGAGCTTGGGTGCCGCTCGTGCAGCTCCGGCTGCATCCTGCCCCTATAATGGCTCACTGCAAAACACACACTGAGCCCTTTTTTCGATTTGGGCCTTTTCATAAAAATCAAAAGTCCTCTTCAGATTTCTTTCCATTAGTGAAGACAGATACTAACGTAAGCCTTTCGTAAAAGCGAGGTGGTGTAAAGCAAATTTTTGAAAAACAGGGGATACCTGTACACATTTGAATAAAAAGTACTAAAGAAAAAAGGGGGGAAATGACTATGTAAAAACAGACCTTATGAGATATGTGTTATGTTCTTTGCAAGAGGATTGAGAATAGGAATTTGTTAGAGTCAAGAGAGATGTTTCGATGGCATCTTGCACAATGTTCCTTCTCCCCAGTATTTTTATGATATTAGGAAATCAGAGAGAGCTTTACTCTCTCTGAATCATGGTATGTCCTGGAAGATCAGGAGAACATTCAATGCCTTTCCCACTGCTTAATCACGAATTTTCACTAAGATGAAAAAGTGAAATTTACTTCTTATAGAGATGGATTTTTATGGTGCTTTTGTTTTTTAAGTAAATGCTCTTTGTAAGACAAAGACATAATACAGAAGAGAGCAAGGAAGAAAGAAAAAATGGTTACTCAAGATCTCATCCTCTGATGAACACCACAGGTAACATTTTGGCGATCATCTTTCAGGATACCTCTTGATGCGTGGATTCCCTTTTACATAAACGGCTCACATTATAGAAGCTACTTTCTTCACCCAATACTGTATTTTGAGGACACACTTCTATGTCAAGATATGTAAATCTTAAACACCATTTTTAACAGCCTTCAAAGGAATAATGGTATTCCGCTGTGTGTAGCCAGTTCCCTACTGATCCATATTTAGGTTGTTTCTGACTCTTTGCTATTAGATGAGATTGTATATATAAGCTACTCTGTGGGCTCATTCCAGGAAGCTCTTGCCCCAGCTGAACTATCAGTCTCCCATGGCATTATCACTCTGAAAATCTGTCATCACCACTCCCCATGCCCAGCCCTGAAAACGCTGTCTTAAAGGCTCCCCAAATCCAGTTGTTTTTTTTTTTTTTTTGGTTGCGGTACGCGGGCCTCTCACTGTTGTGGCCTCTCCCGTTGCGGAGCACAGGCTCCGGACGCACAGGCTCAGCGGCCATGGCTCACGGGCCCAGCTGCTCCGCGGCATATGGGATCTTCCCGGACCAGGGCATGAACCTGTGTCCCCTGCATTGGCAGGCGGACTCTCAACCACTGCGCCACCAGGGAAGCCCCCAAACCCAGTTCTTAACATCAGCCAAATAGGCTCTATTTAGTCCATCTACCACGTGTAGAGGAGGGCTTATGTACTTATTTTTGATTTCCTAGAAAAATTCAGAGCACTTTTATATTGTATCTGGCCTCAATTGTTCGTACCTTTCTCTCACTCCATCCCCTCACTTTCTGATAACTGCAGCTCCTGGAGAATTACACCTCTTCTGCTGGATAAAGTCCTGATGGACCTGGGGGTGGGGCAGGCAGGCCAGTCAGTAAAACCCAGTGTGTGAGGCAGCCAGCCTCTACTTGCATTCTTCCCTCTGCCCTTCTGCACCCCACAGCCTCCAGGTCACAGGTCTGTAAGCTACTGGCGTTGGTGCAAGAGCCCCTGCACAGGACTGATCCATCTTTAGCCGATATACCAAGGAACCTCCCGGGGGAGGTGTGTGTTATCTCGGTGGCCTTAAATATGTCCTTTATTTTGTTTCAGGACATGGTGGGGAGCAAAGCCTCGACATAATAGACTTCAGTGCTAGGTGGGCTTTTTTTTTTTTTAATTTCCTCTCATTGTGTCCCATCAGTGCACTTGTTAGGGTGACTTCTCTCTGCAAAACCCTGCTATGCCGCGTCCAAGCGTGCCTCACTATTATTAACCTGTTGGACAGCTGAGGGTCAGAAGCAACCAGAAGCTGCGTAACCCGCCCAGGATCATGTGGCAGTGCCCCAGAGGCCTGGGACTCAAGCTTCTGCCGGTGGACCTGCCCTGGGCTCAGGCAGAGGGCACGGGGGTCGGCTCACGTTACACAACCAGGTCACATGCTGGGGGGCGGGATCCTCTTCTTTTTCTTGACTCACTGTCAGGAAGCCACGGAAGGAGGTGGCAAGAAACCCTGGTGGACTTGTTTTAGAGGGTCTCTAGAGATGGGTGGTAACATCTTTCTTAGGTCTGTCATCGGCATGGGTGGATTGGGAGGTCCCAGGCTGGGTAACTCAATAGTTCACTGTGGCCCTCCACTGACACCACCATGTACTGAAGGGTGTCAGCTGTTCAGCCCCAGTTATAAAGTTATAAGGAAAAAGGAGGCTGGGGCAGCCAGAGGGAAACTAATCCTATTGAAAGTCCATTCGGAGCCAGGCATTGCGCTGACACTTTCACGTGTATTGTCTCTTCTGCTCCCTGAGAACCCAGTGAGCAACTCTGAATCTTCGTCCTCCTTTGGGTTGAGGAAATGGGATGATCAGAGCTGCTAAGTGGAAAGTAGCTATTACACGATGGAGACAGGGTTTTAATGCATTTATGTCTTGAGGCCAAAGTTAAGCTCTTTCCCTGTTACCACATTGCCCATCAGTAGCACCCCAGGACAGCCTGAGTTTTGCAGTAAATCTCTTTGGAGTGAGATGTCTTCCTGTGAAGGAGCGCTGCTAAATCTCACACGGACTCATCAGCCCCATTTGCTTCCTTCCCTAGTTGCCATGTCATCTGAGGAGAGCAACGTCAAAAGTTGGTGCTTTTCTCTGAAACACTTGATGAGTCTCTCTCCAGACTGCAGTTGGCTCAGGGGCACCATTTTGGCTGCAATCCCGCAGAGTTTCATTTTCCCCTTTTTATTGAAAAATCAAAATCTGGGGAATTAGAGCCTTTCCATATTGATTTTTCAGGGGCAAGTGAAAATTGCATTCTGCTCAGTACAGAACCAAGAAGGTGCCACCTCGAGTGGTGACAGGCTGATGCTGGAGTGGCGTGCAGTACGAGGAACGATGGGGCACACAGATACAGATACAGTCTCTTTGTACTCTTGCCAACGTGGCCAAGCAACAGCTAATTCTCGATCCATGTAAAATGATTTCTGGAATTAAAACTTTTTTTTTTTTCATTTGAAAAGAAAGTTGAAGAAAGAGGCCTAAGTGAGAAGAACTTTGGAAACTGAGTCCGCAGTTTCTCCTTTCAGTACATCAGGGGCGGGTCAGGTCCACCCTTGGCCCCCTACCTCCTCCGAGCCTGGTACTTGATGACTGTGAAGGCAGCAGCCCAGAGTCCTGCTCTTTTCATTCACTTTGAGGCCCAGAAAGTCATGAGTCCGGGTTGTGCTCTACCACTTACTACCCAGATTGCCCTTTTGCAAAGTACTTCGTGTCCTGAGCCTTGGTTTTCTCATCTGTGAATTGGGGATAGTATAGAAACTACTGCGTAGGGTTGCAGTGAGGATTAATCGAGTAGATATTAGTTGACTGACAATGAATAAGCAAGACGATCCACTTGGGTTTGATAAAGGTGTCAGTTGTGTGCAATCACCGTGTCCCGTCTCTCAGCTGGGCCAACCCCCTAAGGAGTTTGAAGTGTCATGGAGTTCACGGCACTCAGGGCAGGTGCACCTACGTGACGCGTGCGTTGCCATTTTGGATTCTATTCCCTCTGTCTGTTCCATTGGGGTAAATGAGTCAGTCAGTTGTGGGTGAAAACTGCCACCGCCGCGCAGTCTCCCTCCGGCGAAAGGCGCTCCGCGAGTTAGTAGCCATTCGTTCCTCTCTTCTTTGCCCCCTCTCCCTGCCCTCTTTAGCGCCTGTGAAATGTCCTATCTTTTCTCTTTTTCGTACGCAGGCTAAATGTGAACATATCAACCAAAGCCCTGAAAGCGACTCTGGCAGGACATGAGCAGGTCTCTGTGAAGCAGAAGAGCTGGGCTTTGGGTGGAGCATGTCTGCAGCCTCGGGGATGAGGTGACTACCCCGGGCGGGTACCGAGCCAAAGTGCAGCCGCTTAGCCCCGGGAGCACACGGAGCCCCTTTATGACCGCCGGGAGTGCGCAGACTCCACACCGTCACTGCTCTGCTCGGGCTTCTGAAGGGCAAACCCAGCCGGAAATACCAAGTGAAAGGGAGAGGAGCAAGTAAAATGCTGGGGGTGGGAGAAGGGAAGGGGTGGGTGCCTGTGCTTTGAAATTCTGCCCCGGAAAGGCCTCTTCAATGGATCCCCTTCCAACCTGCCCTAGTACAACAACTGGACGTGGCATGTGACAGGCGCTGTAGACAGATCGTGTTTCACACATGCAGCTGTAATATCTGGCACACAGGTGTTTGGTTCTGTGTTTGCCAGCTGCTCTGCAGCGCCCTGCTTCTCTGGATGGGCCAGAGGAGGGGGAAACCCTCACGCTTGTTGCTGCCAAAAGGGAGGAGGGGGCTGGCAACTCCTGCCAGTAGGCCGAGGGCTCAGTGTAGGAGTCAAGGCTTGCCTCCGGGGGTCCCGGGGCTCTGCCCAGGTGCTGTCGCAGGATGGGGGCTGTGGCTGCATGGGAGGGGGAGCAGGGTGACCAGGGCACCCCCAGCAAGCTGGCCAGAGTCCCAGGAAGGCCAGTCAGGGGGAGCGAGCCGAGGGAGACTAGGCCCCTGGGCTCTTGGGTCGGTTGGTTTAGGTCCCGACTCCACCTCTGAGTAATTGTGAAATCTGGCCAACTTTCTTAACCTGTCTCAGCCTCAGTTTCCTAATCTATAGATGGAGTATGGAACACCTGGCCCTTGGGCCCTTGGTAAGGATTCCATGAGACAGTGTGTAAAGCACTCAGGAACCAGCACTGTTGTTGCTATTTCCACCTGGGAAGGTGGGTCAGGGCAGGTGCTCCCCGGGCTCCAGGGACAGAGCCCTGGACCCTTGTCCCTGTCAAGCAAGCCCAGTGGTTCTGTGTCTCAGGGTGGATGGTCAGGCCCGGGTGCCCCCAGACACAGATTATTGGTTTTTTGCTCTTTTTCCTTCCTCGGGGAGGAAGACGGCTGTGTACTCAGAAAACTAAAGTCATTGAGGAAAGGCAAAGCAGGGGTGTTTGGACCTGCACTTCCAACCTCCAGCCCCTCCGCTCCCCTCTTGCCCTGACCCTGAACTCCCCAGTTTGCGATTGTCCATGGCTGTGACTGTCACCTGGAGATCTCTCTTCCCCACAGGACTCTCTGGAGGCCATGGGCCATGTCCACTTTGCCCACCCGTACATTTCCTACACCCAAGAAGCCTGGATAGACGTTTTCTATGGGAGCAAAGGCTTGAATGAGTGGATGAGTGGGAGGCTGTCTTCACTGCCTCTGGCTCTCCCATCCCTGTTTTCAATTTTTTTTTAATTGAAGTATAGTCGGTGTACAATATTATATAAGTTTCAGGTGTACAACATAGTGATTCACGATTTTTAAAAGTTAGACTCCATTTATAGTTATTCTAAAATATAGGCTATATTCTCTGTGCTGGACAATATAGCCTCATAGCTTATTTTTCTTCTTTTTAAAAAAATTTTTATTGGAGTATAGTTGATTTACAATGTTGTGTTAGTTTCTGCTGTACAGCAAAGTGATCAGTTATGCATATGCATATATCCACTGTTTTTTAGATTCTTTTCCCATGTAGGTCATTACAGTCTTGAGTAGAGTTCCCTGTGCTATGCAGTAGGTTCTTATTAGTTATCTATTATATATATTGTAGTGTGCATATGTCACTCTCCCAATTAATTCCTTCCTGCCTTTCCCCCTGGTAAACTTAAGTTTGTTTTTCTACATCTGTGACTCTATTTCTGCTTTGTAAATAAGTTCATTTGTATCATTTTTTTAGATTCCACATATAAGCAATATATGATATTTGTCTTTCTCTGTCTGAGTTACTTCAGTTAGTATGATAATCTCTAGGTCCATCCATGTTGCTGCAGATGGCATTATTTCATTCTTATTTTTATGGCTGAGTAATATTCCATTGTCTAAGTGGTTCTGGGAGAACTGGACAGCTACATGTAAAAGAATGAAATTAGAACACTCTGTAACACCATACCCCAAAATAAACTCAAAACAGATCAAATACCTAAATGTAAGGCCGGACACTATAAAACTCTTAGAGGAAAACATAGGCAGAACCCTCTTTGACATAAATCACAGCAATATCTTTTTTGATCCACCTCCTAGAGTAATGAAAATAAAAACAAAAATAAACAAATGGGATCTAATTAAACTTAAAAGGCTCTGCACAGCAAAGGAAACCATAAACAAAACAAAAAGGTAACCCACAGAATGGAAGAAAATATTTGCAAATATTTTTGCAAAATATTTGCAAACAAAGTGACCAACAAGGGATTAATCTAATAGCTTATTTATTTATTAAATAAGCTTATTTAAAATAGCTTATTTATTTTATACATAATAGTTTGTACCTCTTAATCTCCTCCCCTATCTTGCCCCTCCAGTATCCCCTCTCTCCACTGGTAACCACGAGTTTGTTCTCTCAATCTGTGAATCTGTTCCTTTTTTGTTATATTCACTAATTTATTGTACTTTGTAGATTCCACGTATAAGTAATATCCAGTATTTGTCTTTCTCCGTATGACTTATTTCACTAAGCATAATACCCTCCAAGTCCATCCATGTTGTTGCAAATGGCACAATTTCATACTTCTTTATGGCTGAGTAGTATTCCATTGTATGTATATATATATATATATATATATATATATATATATATATATATATAT
>NW_020837968.1:22641106-22782350 GCF_003676395.1 Aethalodelphis obliquidens
TATATATATATATATATATATATATATATATATATATATATATATATACACACACACACACACACACACATATACATACACACACACCACATCTTCCTCATCCATTCATCTGTTGATGGACACTTAGGTTGCCTCCATACCATCCCTATTTTAAGGACAGGAAACATGCATGTTCAAAGGATAGACCTGTGGCCATGTGTCCAGCCCCACATCACTCCTGGCCCTCTCCACTTCTCCCAACACTTCTCTCCATCTCCTGAGACTGGGAGCTGGGAATGTCCAGGTCTGCAGGAGGTTGAAGGAGGAAGAGAACAATGGGAATCCCAGGGGCAGGGGCCATGCCAAGCTCTGTGTTTGGACATGGGGCTAATGCTATCTTTCTGCGTGTGCTTCCTGAAGGTTGCAAACTGTTTGGTGAATGAGCATTCCCTTTTCTTTTTTCCTCTCATCGCCACTGTCCCATTTCTCTCAAGGAGCTGGCTCCCCGTCTAGCGAGGCTGGGCAGGAGGAGGTTGGGCAGCCATCCTGCCACAGTTCATCCACGGCTGGGCCTCTTTCACGCTTGACCTGTGCGTGCTAAGATGTCTTTCCCAGAAGGGTCTCTCTCTCTGGCTGAAACCTCTCCACTACCCCTCTGCCATCATTGCAAAGTAGGAGAAGTATGAGGAGAGGAAGCATGTTTATTTTGCACCTGTTATGTGCCAGGCACTGTGCTAAACACTTTATAATCAGCACGTCATTGAGGTAGGTGTGATTACTCTCCCCACTTTACAGATAAGAAAACTGAGGAACAGAGATACTAGAACTTTCTCAACATCAAGTGACAGGACTGGGGTTTGAATCTCAGTCTGTAGGATACCTCTGCCTTTGCTATTTCCATGCCATTCAGCATTGCTAAACAACCTCATACAGTAATTCATGTGCATGAATGAATAACCATGACCACGGGCCTGTATCCTTTCTTTCTGAGTACCAGTGTCTCTTTGTGTGATAATGCCATTCATTCAGTCAGTCATTCATTCAATAAGTAGGTATTGAGCACCTACTGTGTACCAGGCTCTGTTCTAGTAGCCGGAAATAAAGTGATAAAGTGGATCGATAGAGTTCTCCTCCAAAGTGCTTATACAGGAGAGAGGCAAATGCTAAATGGATAGCACACAACTCAGTTAGTTGGATCATTATAATTGTATTAAGTGCTATGGAGCATCAAGGGATCCTTCCCTGAGGAGGAAACAATATTCCCAGCTTTGCCATCAACCGGGCAAGTGTCTTGAAGGGCAGAAACTTGGTGTGAGGACAACATTTCCACAGCCAGGGGGAGAAGCACCTGATTGTGCCATTTCAGACAGACGTGGGCCACTGAGGGACCCATCCAGAACGTGGGCATCACCCAGCTCCTCCCATTCAGCGCTGAAGGGAGTGACAAGCATGTTTTAACATACCAGAGGAGGGAAAAACCCACACCAGAAGAGAATCAGTGCTCTCTTGGCACCAGCCCACCAGTGTAGCAAGGCTGCTTCTGCTTGGGTCTGTATTTTTCCTGGTACCTAAGAGATTGTCTCAGTGACCCTCACACGCCACTCCACCCGGAATGGAAAATCACTTGTTGAAAACATAAACAGAGCTTATAATAATTGGCAAGACACAGACAGCTAATCACCATTCTCTCTCCTCTTGCCCTTCCTCTGTTCCTGTTTATGAGACATACTGCCCATGTTTTCTATCACATTTTTTCCTCTGCTCTTGAAAACAGAGAGAACAGCTCTGTGTCATAGGCTGCAGAGCCCCTCTGCTGATGTGACAGGACACAGAGAAGAGGGAAGCAGGGGAACTAACCCAGACTTCCCCAGCCCATCCCTCCTTCCCTGAAAACTTTGGTTTCTGATGGGGTAGAACAAGGCTCCTTCACTTCCCTTTTCATCATCATCCAATGAAACCTGCAAGGATTCCTTTCCTGCCGCATTCCGAAACTTCCTCCAAAGTTGTTCTGGGCAAGCTGGATATCGAATCTCTGTTGATTTTTGCTCCTTCCAAGATATGAGCTAGCCAGAGGGAAACACAAGGTGCTTAGCCCACCTTTCCTATTAATGAACTATTTGGGGTACTCTGGGTTGCATAAAAGGAAACAGTGAGATGTTTTCTGTGGAGCCCTAGAAAGGAGCAGTAGTTTCCAAACACATCCTTGCTCAGTGGGGCATGCAGCTGGGCCTGGCACACATGGGCACATGTACTCTCTCCCCCAGCCACTTTAGGACTGCAGAGAGTCAAGAATAAGGCTGTTCCTTCCTACCAAGAGTCCAGGACCCCTAGTTTACAGTCTTGACTTCCAAGCAGCCAACCTTCCAGCTGGCTTACAATTCAGTCCTGGGAAGGGAACAGGGACACTCAGGTTGCCAGAAGACCACGTAGTGACCTTAGCTGACTTAGTCTCGCCCCACACAATGCTTCTTTACCTGGTGGGAAGACAAAACATTAACCCATGGCTGGTTGTGCCCACAGGACACAAATCCTGGTCCAGTTGTCTTGTTTCCAAGACCTCTAGTGGCTATTTGACTTTAAACACAACCTTAGCTCTTAGGGCACCTGTCTCTTCCTGGCATGGATGCTTGTTCACACCTTAACTTTTAGTAATCGTTCTACCCTGTAAGCCTCGAGATCCACATCTATAAATTGGGCTTTACTCTGAAAAAAAATGAATTTCCAAAAGTGTTGCACTTCTAAATTGAAAGACATAAGGGCTGCCTCGTCATCTGTCCCAGCAGTTACACTGTTGCTGCCTCCGATTTTCCTTTGGACCATTTCTCCATAACTCAAGGGGCTATCTTTCCTGTTGGCCACTTTGCAGATGGGGCTGGGGGTGGGACAGGGAAGTCTCATGAGGTCTCAAGACAGGAAGGGTTGATGGCAGGTTATCTATCCTGCCCCCCAGCATACTCTGAAATCAGCCCAAGTTTAAGCAACCATCTGATACGTCAACTCAGACCTCATGATCTGGAGGTTTGCAAGAAAAATTGCTTTGTTTTTGGAAGGGAGACTTAAATCTCCCTTTCTCCTTTGCCTTCTACAACTGACCAATATAGTCTTTGTGGTCTGTAAGTGGCCAGGAAGAGCTCTAGAAGTCTGTTTACAGATCTTTCCTTCTTTCTATTTGTTTTATTTATTTATTTTTGGCTGTGTTGGGTCTTTGTTGCTGCGCACAGTCTTTCTCTAGTTGCAGCGAGCGGGCTTCTCATTGCGGTGGCTTCTCTTGTTGTGGAAGACAGGCTCTAGGTGCATGGGCTTCAGTAGTTGTGGCTCGCAGGCTCAGTAGTTGTGGCGCACAGGCTTAGTTGCTCCACAGCATGTGGGTTCTTCCCGGACAAGGGCTTGAACCCGTGTCCCCTGCATTGGCAGGTAGACTCTCAACCACTGCGCCCCCAGGAAAGCCCAATCTTTCCTTCTTTTAAAAAGAATACTTGTGTGTGTGCACATATACACTTGACTAATTAGCTCACAGTGAGGAAAGCTCTGTGAGGATCAGATTTGTGGTTTCATCCAGCCTCTTAGAACATTAAGATTCAGAATTTGGAAAGTGATCCATCCTTTCCCTGAGAAAGATGGAATGGACCACTCTTCAGTTTCTGTGTCAAGCGAACACGTTGAACATACTCAGGCATAAAAGACTTTTCTCAAAGAGGGCTTGTATATCTTGTTTTCTGCTCTAGCGTTGGCCATGTTATGCATCTGAGATCAGTGGAGAATTCTGCTCTCTTTTTGCTTGGCTGCTGTCTGTTGAAATACAGGTAGAATTGATTTATAAGCAACTGCCAGTGATAGACAGATCTGTACTATTATTATTATTAACTCTCTGAGAGTTGCCACAGATACCAGAAGATTCCTTCAGTTCAATCAAAATTGAGCACACGTCTATCAGTTGACCATTCATTCTAGGTCCACTCTTCAGCACCACAGAGAATTAGCTACGCACACCACCACCCCCGGCACCATCGCTGCCCCTGGGTATTGGAGACAGTCATCGTGTGTCCTGAAAACCCATGTGCTCTTCTTTGGGAAGGCTGTCATGCACTGAGTCCAAACTACTCAGAAAGGGCTCCCTCCACTTTTCATCCTGACCGAGGGCTCTTCCTGCCGCCAGGGTGTGCCCCTGGCTCTGGACTCTCTGTCTTGGGAGTCCTGTCCTGCTGAGCTGACTTCCTGCAGTCCACTCCCATCAACTCTAATGCTTCCTCTCCTCATTGCAAATAACTGAGAATTGATTACACCACCTTAACAATGGACTATTCGGAGGCCTGGGGTTCTCAGCTCCATCTCTGGATTTCTGTGAAAGATTCAACTGGGGTAAAAGTATGCAGCAGAAATGTGAATGCAGGAAAGCAGAAGTGGATAAGGTCTCTCAGGTCGTGATGCAACACCTAAGTAAGGGAAAGAGGAAATTCTGGGGCAACCTTGGTCTTTAGACTTTGTAGATAGTCAGGCAAATGGAACAGTGTTCTTCCCTTGAATAAATGTTGCTGGAGAATGTGGCGAATGTTCTTTTGACACAAAACCTCACAAATTCAGGCCTTTGACCAAGGAGATTCTTGAGAAAAAAGCAGATCCACATTAACATGAGACCAAGGTCTGGCCTATTAATTGTCCTCCAAAGCATCTAACTCAGCATCCCAATTCCTCTTTCATAATGTCGTCATGATTATTTAAATCTGTAGATTTCTCAGTGAAAATGCTCCTATTTTTGACTTGTACAACCACAGGGAGAAAGTTGCATGCATTTAATGTTCGGATTTTATTCTACTTCTGGGTCCTGTCAATTTGGGGGATAGTAGACAGTATTCTCCAAGTGCCCTTAATCAAAATTCTCAAAGAGAACACGGGTGCTGAATCCTGGAACTTACCATTAGCAGTGGCTCCATTCTCACTGGAGGTGAGGGTGGTTGCCCAGCCCCACTGGCCCGGCGGAAGGGACACAGCGTGCATGTCAGCTGTCACGTTCCCTCCTTCCCACTCTCGTGACCCAAATCGCACCTTCAACCTGAGACTACTACTGTACTCTTTCCAGATCTTCCTGCTTCTGTTCTTTCCAATGCTCTCTTGCCACTGGTCAAACTAATTTTCTTAAAGCTTTGCTTTGTGTATGTCACTCCTCTCCTCAAATAACCATTAGTTTGTAGCAGCTTTTCTTACGTTCTGTAAGAATAAATAAGCATTCTATGAAAAAGGGATTTTGTAGACAAAACAAAATTAAAGAGTTGCTTTACAGCAGGACTTTTTGGAGCCTTAAGATGCTAATAAGCATTGCAAATTTTCAGGCACTTCCCCCAAATTTATTTGACTGGGATCCTGGCAGGAAACAGATGGCTCATTCAAAGAAGTAATTGCAGGGACTCTTAGCAAAAGTGTGAACAGATTAAGCAAACCAACAAGGGGAAGATGGAGTACCCCGGGACTAGCAACAGAGGGAACTTGGGATAAGGAAGAGAACAGAGCCCAGGACAGGTATGGGCTTGAGAACCACTGCCTGACGGGAGCCGAAACCTCCCGAGGCCGGGCCACTGTCAACCCACACGAAGGTGGAATAAACGCCCTGCCTCTTTCTCCTGCCACGCCAATCATCTGGCAATTTTCCTATCACCTGAACCCAACACTGAACCAAAGGGCACAGGAGTCCAAACCATACAGTTGCTAGAAGTCAGCCTTACAGGGCACAGAGGGAGGCAGAGAAGAGGGTGGAGAGTGGACCTTCGGAACAACTTTCCCCGCCATGGAACATCTGTTAACATCTGGTAGAACACTGTTTTCAGAACAACATCTGGCCAGCACTGGCCTAAAATGTCAAGTCTACACCCGAAGCTGGGCGTTTAAATCCCTCCATCATTTGCTCACAAACTAGCCCCACGCTCTTCCCCCCTCACTACTCTGCCTTCATGTGAACTCAGGAAAACACGCTCAGTCTCATGTCTCAGGCTTTGCGTCGCATTGTTCTCTCTGCTGAGAGATCCCATCATGGGTGACTCGTCAGCTCAGGCCCATTCCATTCCCTCCCTCCTCAGGGAACTTCCATGGCCACCTCAGGTACAAGTTCATTCTCACTGCCCTCAGCAACGGGGACCACAGATTCCAATTTAGAATAGACACTATTCATAAAGATTTTGTGTGGCTTCCAGAAGTGAGAGACAATCTGAGAGGTGTTGATTAGATGCCCCTAAATATCAGAAGGGTTGGAGACGAAAAAAGAACAAAATAATGTCATTTGCAGCAAAATGGATGGACCTAGAGATTGTCACGCTGAGTGAAGTAAGTCAGAGAAAGACAGATATCATATGATATCACTTATATGTGGAATCTTAAAAAATGGTACAAATGAACTTATCTACAAAACAGAAATAGAGTCACAGATGTAGAAAACAAACTTAAGGTTACCAAGGGAAAGGGGGAAGGAGGAATAAATTGGGAGATTTGTATTGACATATACACACTACTATATATAAAATAGATAACTAATAAGGACCAACTGTATAGCACAGGGAACTCTACTCAGTACTCTGAGTATTTCCCATAATGATCGTATGGGAAAAGAATCTAAAAAAGAGTGGATATATGTATAACTGCTTCACCTTGCTGTACAGCAAAAACTAACACAACATTTTAAATCAACTATACTCCAATAACAATTTTTAGAAAATAAAATAAATTAAATTAAAAAAAAAAAAGAAGGGCTAGAGAGTGTTGGTGGCTTCTAGGGGCAGGCTCTCTCGGGAACCTCAGAGGACTTTCCATCCAGGCCACTGATTTTGCATTTATACCCAGTGCCTGGAATTCCACTTAGCCTTTACCAATGTTACCTCTTTTCTCTCTATAAAAAGCTGTGTGACCCTCGAGTCTACAGATGCTTGCCATTTTTCTCCTTTCCCTGAGCTGTCATAACAGCACCAGGGCATGAGTAGCAACATCCCAGCGGTGCTGTGGGTAGGGTGGAAAGAAGGATCAAGCAGGGGAGCCGCGACTTAGCAACCAGATGCGTTTCTATTTGGGCAGTTAATGTGGGGATGCCGTGCTGAGGCAGTGTCTGATCTCCTGGCCACAGTCAGGCAGACCCAAGTGTGGCGGGGAGGGTGGGGCGGGGCTGCTGCTGGGAGCTGCTCGGGATGCAGAGGAGGGTCTGTCCCCAGCAGCAGCCCCGCCTGGCCTCACCTTCCTCCTTCGTGGCTTAGGAGCTGGAACAAGGCTCCCTTTCACAGCCCTCTTCCACACCATTCTCTTGCCTTGTCTGGTTTCAGTTTAACTGGAAGGCAGGCGAGAGAACCTCTGGCTGCTTCCTCCTTATTCAGCAAGAGGATGTTTGCGGGAGAGTGTGACATTTCGTGGGAACTGGAGATTCAGGAATGTTAATCTCCCTTTCCCTACGCTTATGTAAACATGCCGACTTCAGTATTCCAATGATTCCAACATTATCTGAGCTTCTCCAAATCACCTGATTGGAGGGTGTGCAAGGTACTCTTTATCTGGTGTGTAACAGCTGGACCCAGACCTCCCACTGAAAGGCTCCTACCCCTTTGAGGTAAGGTTTATACCCCAAGTTCTAGATTTTAAGGGAATCAGTGAACAGAATTGCATCCCCTGTGGCATAAAGGTTTAATGGGACTTTAAGCCCTCAGCTCTACATGGGTTTTTAGGAAGCTCTTGAGAAACCTCAGCCCTGAGGAGTCTGAGGGAGCACAATTTGCTTTCTAATGAAGTGACAGTGTGTGTGGCGGAGGGAGGAGACGGTGGACAATGAAACTCAAAAATGTCACCTTGTGGGGCTTCCCTGGTGGCACAGTGATTGGGAATCCGCCTGCAGATGCAGGGGACGCGGGTTTGTGCCCCAGTCCGGGAGGATCCCACATGCCGCGGAGCGGCTGGGCCCGTGAGCCGTGGCCGCTGGGCCTGCGTGTCCGGAGCCTGTGCTCCGCAACGGGAGAGGCCACAACAGTGAGAGGCCCACATACCGCAAAAAAAAAAAAAAAAAAAAAAAAAGCCACTTTGCTACTTTTCCTTCTCCTCTTTAAATTCCCCCTTTCCTCCTTCGGGTGGGGTTAGAAGATATAAAGAGATCATCTAAGGGAAGGGCCACCTGGGAGGCATTTCTGCCTTTACTTGGAAATGGAACCTTCCTGCCCGGCATGGTCTCTCTCACTGTGGCCTAAGAGCAGACATAACTGCCCTCTGTGTGTTGTGCCGGGCTGCCCAGGTCCCCTTTGCTGGGAGAAAGAGTGGTAGCGGGGCAGGCCTGTGACAGTGAGACAGGTGCTGCTGTCCTGCAGGTTCCAGGGAGAGTGGGATAAGAGAGACCTGTGTCCTCCACTCCACACAACCCAGGGATCCTACCACCAAGCCCTGCAAACGGAAGATCCTGGTTAAGAAGCACAGCAGCTGGGCTCTCTCCATCTGTGGGGCAGGAAGCCACCTTTCACCAGTGGATTTTCAATAGGAGTGACGCTTTCTGGAAGTTAGCACCTCACACGGCTTCTTTCCTTCCTTGGTTAAAGCGCAGGAAACTCTGGACCCCAGCAGCCTGGAGAGCTCTTCCTCCCAATCTGGGCACCAATGCAGTTCTTTTTTCTGGAGGTGATACTTCTCCCCAGCCCAGCCCTGTCTCTGCCTGTCCTCATACCCAGGAAGATGCGTCTCCACCCTGGAGCGGCCCCCTTCCCCTTCCCCTTCCTCCACTCTTTCCCCTCCTGGTCCTTGGGACAGCTGGTTCCTCCAGCATCGGGCTGCCACCTCAGGCCCTCGCACTGAGCTGTGTGTTCACAAGCAGCATGGGTGCTGGAACCCAGGGAAATCTGGGACCTTGTTTCCCCAGGATGCTTGTCAGTGGACTCCATGCTCCTTTGTAAGCTCTTTCTCGGGATCCTGTTTTACTCCATCCCCCAGTAATTTTGTGCAAGATGGGTGGGCGAGCAGCTTGGAGGCTATATCTGTACCATATTCCCATTCCTTCTCAACTGAACGCATGTCTTGAATGTCAGCCATTCACAAGGCGCTCAGCTCAGAATTTCAGGGGAACCCAAAATGCCTAAGATAAGAGTCCCTGCTCTCAAGGAGTTCAACATTTAGAAGAGGTAATAAAACAAACATACTAGTACCTCCAGGCAAGGCAAGCCAGGGTAAGAGGTCCTACAGAGAGTCAGTCCTAGCCCCAGGGATGAGAGCTGCAGCCAGCCTAGGCAGAGGCCTTGGGGCGGTGGTGATGGAACCAAGGGGGGACTTCAGGAACCAAGGGGGGACTTCAGGAGCCACAGGCCTGGGGCAGCCCGGTGTGCAAGCAGTGGCCACTCACTCCTCGGTGGGGTGGGGTGGGGGGTTCTGTAGCCAGACCTAGGAACTGCAAATGTGAGTGGTCTTTAATTCTGCCATTTCCCAATCCCACTCCCCCCCGCCCCCCACCAGGGCTCGTTTCTGCTCATTTTGATCCAAGACAACAGGACGCACACAAGACCTTTCTGGGGAGCTCAGGGGGAAAAGTTCTGGATCTGAGATGGAGCCTTAGGCCTTCTTCCTCAAAGCTGGATTTGTCGGGAATATTTCACTCTATATCCTAAGGGAAATAGAGTTCCTACAGAATTTCTCTTTTCCCGGGAAACACCTCTGGTAGCGTAGAAACTTTTGACAATATGGGAGATGAACAAATTGAGAAAAAAGAACTTCCTCTCTTTCCTTTTTCCTTTTTGGCGGGATCTTCTCGCTCTGCCGAGGTACCGTGGTGCAGGTGCTAGAGCATTGCAAGTTTTTTCTATAGTGATTCTGCTTCTGACATCCTCTGGCCTATTTTCAATTTGATGAAGATTCTTTTTTGTGTGTGTGTGGTGCGTGGGCCTCTCACTGTTGTGGCCTCTCCCGTTGCGGAGCAACAGGCTCCGGACGCGCAGGCTCAGCGGCCATGGCTCACGGGCCCAGCTGCTCTGCGGCACGTGGGATCTTCCTGGACCGGGGCACAAACCCATGTCCCCTGCATCGGCAGGCGGACTCTCAACCACTGCGCCACCAGGGAAGCCCTGATGAAGATTCTTAATGCAGCTAATGCTGCATGTCCCTTGCTGTGGGACAGGCTGAAAAGACAGCACTTACTGTAATAATTCTTCCTCCCAGCCTCGGTCTCCCAGCTCCTCCCTCCCACCCGAGCCACATTCGGCCTCCACTCACAAAGGCACACACTGTAGTCCCCTAACAGATCAGCGTGGCCCGATCGGCACCTCTCACAGTTGGTACTTTGTGCATCCCCTGAGGTAGGCGGTCACTCTCCTGCCAGACAATTGGCAGGTGGAATCAATAGCCGCACGGTCTCCTGGGAAGGGTGCCTTGGTTCATTCCAGCCACACTGGAGCCTCCCCACTCAACCCCGCCAAGGGTTTCTCCTTCAAGGGCAAGGTCAATGTCACCTTGTGTGGGGAGGGGCAGAGGAGGGCTTCTAATGCCACAGCACTGACAAAAGGCCTAGAAAGAGATGGCTGCTGAAAAAAGGGGGGGAAATTCCACTGCAGTTATTTATTTATCTATTCATTATTGACATACAATTGATTTATAACATTATATTAGTTTCAGATGTAAACATAATGATTTGATATTTGTATATATTCCAAAAGCATCGCCAAAATGAGTCTAGTTAATATCTATCGCCATACAGTTCCCCTTTTTTTTTCTTGTGATGAGTGATTTATTTTATTTTGATTATTTGGCTAGTAACTATTGACCAGAAGGATTAACATCTTTACTGTGAAATATCCATTAACTAGATGTGAAGGTGGGTGAGTGCAAATGTGCTGTTGTCTCAGTGTGCCCGGGGGCCATCATTTCCTGCTCTGCGGCACTGTGACATTCTGTGCTACCCCCCAAACTTCTCTCCCACCTGCACCTGCCCGCATGCTCCAAACAGTGCTGTATGGCATACACTTTTACATTATGCAGAACATGTATTATTGTATGTTATTTCTATCAACATCCATCCTACATTTAAGTTCCATATCTTTCTGAAATCGTTCAAATTTCAAAACCAAGGTAAAACAAAATTGATTTTGAAAATCTTTGAGAATTTCAGCGCTCATCCCATGATAACTAAAGCCCTTGGCCCACTGGTATCTTGACTCTAAGGCTGGGAATCTGTCCTCCAGGAGGGCAGAGATGGACCCCAGATTGCTGTTTCAGCATCCTAAGCCTGCCTATTACAGGCCTGAGATGTGCAGTAGTATCTCAGTCTGCTGGGCTGCTGTAACAAAATGCCACAGACTACGGGGGAGAAACAGCAGAAGTTTATTTTCTCACACTTCTAGAAGCTAGAAGTCTAAGACCAAAGTGTCAACATGGTCAGGTTCTGGTGAGAGTTCTCTTCCTGACTTGCAGATGGCTGCCTCCTTGCTGCGTCCTCACCTGGTGGGGAGAGAGCAAGCTCTCTGGTGTCTCTTCTTACAAGGATGCTAGTCCCATCATGGGGTTCCACCTTCATGAACTCATGTCAACCTAATCACCTCCCAAAGGTCCCATCTCCAAATACCATCACACTGGGGGCTAGGGCTTCAACATATGAATTGTGGTCAGAGGGACACAATTCAGCCCATAGCATGCAGGTCTTGTGTGTTTTAATGTTGTTGCAGTGGTAGTGATGAAAATATAAGCTGACTTGTTAGAGTCCCTGAGGTGTGCACATCCCTGGAAGAGGCGCATGTGTGCAATGTTTTATTGATTTACACACACACACACACACACACACACACACACGATCTCGTTGGATCCCCACAGAGTGGGTGCACTTGTTTTCATGTTCAAAAGGGGACACCGAGGTTTTCTGGAGTTAAGGGATCCAAAGTCCCTACTGAGCAGAGGTCATAAGAACCCAGTCTCTTGTTGGCTCATCTAGTTCCTTTCAACCAGGCATTGTGCTTCTGGAACCTCCTCTCTAGATGGGAGACCAAGAGCAGAAGAGAAGAAAAGTGGAAAGTAGTGAGAAATCACTAAGGACAGCTGCACAGGGAGCTATGTCATATACCGGGTTGTGGGACAAGACTGCTAGTAGCATTGTAGGGACAGAGTCATTTGCTAGGAAAAAACCCCACTCCTCCTTCTTTTGACTGCTCTGGCTCAAGTTGCTTTCCTCCTGAGGGCCTGGGAACATAACTCCTGGGGTCAGGGAGAGAAAGGCCCAGGAAAGCGGGCGTCTGTCCTGGGCCACATAGGACTGGCCCCTGGGCCCCATAGGACACCTCCCGGCTCAGGTTCCACACTGCCCTCTGGCCAGAGGTCACGGGCAACTTATTGAGGTGGTAGCTTGCGCCCTTTAGCTACTGGATCCCGACGGAGTCTCCCCTTAAAGAATCTTGGCAACAGTTGTAGCCTCTAGTTTCTGTTTTTAGAAACAGCAAAAACAGCATGAAAGGACAGCGCTCCTCTGATAAGGAGCCACCTGATAAACATCAGCTTCCTACCATTGCAGCTGCTCCTAGGGGGCTCTTTTCATTGCAGCTGCTCCTAGGGGGCTCTTTTCATTGCAGCTGCCCCTAGGGGGCTCTTTCGGTGTGGACACTGGGGATCACACTGCTTCCTCGGCCAACAGTAAACTCCCTTGTACCGTGTGCCCTCTGCCAACCCTGCCTAGTGTCCCAGCTACTCGGTGGCCCAAATCAGAACGTGTATATATACATTAGACAATAGAAACTTCATATATGTAGATATCTATATAGGCTTATATATATATATAATATACACACATATCTGTGTATATGTGTGCATGTATGTATACACACATGCACACAAGTACGCATGCAAAGGTATACACCTACGTTGTCAGTTTGGATGCACCCTGGCACTGTGCTAGACCCTATTCTCAGGCCACCTCTGTGAAGCAAGAATGGGCCATTCTACAGATGAAGAAACTGAGGGCGGGAAACATTAGTTGGCTGCCCGGAGTTACGTGACCAGTAAGTAGCAGAGCAGGATGGACTCCGGTGCTTCCTTGCTCCAAGGACTGCTCTACTCGGCGCTGGCCCTTGGCCTTCCTGGGCCAGGAGGCCCCTGGGATGAGACCCCCACCATCCAGGACCCTGGGGAAGCACTGACTTGGATTCTTTTCAGGGTAAACCAATGTGGCTGAGCTCTTGTTCTTTTCCCAGACCTGAACTTTTTTCCTTCCTATTCGCTAATGTTAACAAAACAAACAAAAAGCATGGTTTATGGTGCACAGAGCTTGATTTGACTAATATATAGAGCACACATATTCCTCAGGAATCCATTAAGTCGACCCGAGTACAGGCTATGGACCACGTCTGAGAAGGGCCTGAGCCACCGGGGCCCTGGGTTCATCCACAGTTCACGTGGCAGAAAGGAGTGAGTCACTGTCAATGGCACAGCCAGGGCTGGATTACCCTGCGGCTTCCTTCCTTAAATGGGCAGAGATTCCAACTGCTGCGTGAATAACAAAGACCGTAATGTCCCACTCACCAATGGAGAACAGGCCAGTGAGCAAAGGAACCGCAGCAGCTGTTTTTTTCCAGAGTGCTGAAGGCTGCAACCCTAGCCCCACTCAGCTGTTACGGTCAAACCTTGTGGGGTCCAGCAGAGAGCACAGATGGCCCAGGGCCATTGGTCCCACCCCTGGAAAACCGCAATCGGAATCTCTGTCCTTCGGACAGGGCTCCCCCAGGGAGCTCGGTGGCCAGCTCCCTGCCCAGGGCAGAGCTACTCTTTTAGTTGAAGGGAAACAGTGTGAGCTGGTGATGCTTTGGGCAGTGGAATGACACTAAGAATGAACAGGACGACAAACCTCATCTTCTTCCTCAAACCTGTAATGCGGCATCTACGCCTCACTTCTCATCCCTGCCTCTTCGTTCTTGATTCTCCCGTTTGTCTGTCTTTTGGAGTACTGGCTAAGTGTTGGATAATTATTAAATGTTAAATGTATTACACGGTCTTCGTGCACTCTGTTTTCTTGTTATTTAAGCTACAGCAGAGGAATGCAAAAAATCACCCCCATCCTGATTTCAGATTCTTTCCTGCATGACATGTAAGTCTATGAAAAACTAAGCTTTCACATTGGTTGTAATCACCTCTAAAATCTCATCATTCTTCTTATGAAAAGGAGAAAAGAATCAAAGGTATAGCAGAAAGAACACTGTGAAGGGGACTGAGATCAGAGCAGTATGGAGGTTAAGAACATGAGTTCTGGAACCAGTGGGCAGGGCTCCCAGTGCCGACCCTGTCACTGTCTTGTGGGACCCTGGGCAAGTCCCTTAAACAGTCTGAACCTCAGCTCTCTCATCTGTGAAATGGGAACAGTAATTCTGAGCCTCCTAGGGCTCTTGTGAGGATGACATGGGGAAATATGGTATACTCTGTAGTTAGCAAGAGCTCAGGAAATGTGAGTTCCACTCCCCTCCACTCCAACCCCCACCCCCGGCCAAGTATTGATATTTTCCAACTCTAGTGCAAACATCACTTGGATAGGCCTTGGCAGATCATTTAAGGCAAGTTGGCTGCCCAGAGGAATTTGCTGCAGTCCTAAGGCCTCTCCATATTAATAGGACTAATTGTGTCGAAGCTGATGGAGCCTTTGGTTCGTGGCCAGAATGAGGAGGTATGAGGCCCTCTTTCATGCATGTGAATGACGGGCCTTGGTTAGCTTCTTTGATGAGCTTTTTTATCCATATTCAATGAGGTCAGTGTCCCTTCCCTAGAATGGAAATGGGGTCAGTGTCCCTTCCCTAGAAACACCTTACCCACGTCTTTGCCCCTTAAAGAGGCTGCTTTGTTGTTGCTGCTGTTTTTTGTTTGTTTGTTTGTTTTTGCGGTACGCAGGCCTCTCACTGCTGTGGCCTCTCCCGTTGCGGAGCACAGGCTCCGGACGCGCAGGCTCAGCAGCCATGGCTCACGGGCCCAGCCGCTCCGCGGCATGTGGGATCTTCCCGGACCGGGGCATGAACCTGTGTCCCCTGCAGGCGGACTCTCAACCACTGCGCCACCAGGGAAGCCCGCTGCTGTTGTTTTATCAAAACTTTCTTTAAATTGACCTCCTTTCTCCACACTGTAGGCTAAAATTCTGGGCGCCGATCAAATGTTTCTGAAAGGAGCCCTAATGCCTTTAGTTAAATGACAAATAACTCTCCTGCTGGAAAAAGGACCCTCTTCTGACATACCCCAAGCCCTGCACAGCGTAAGGGACGCTGACCACCGTGCCCTCCGCAGGTAGAAAGAATCCCAGGGTTTCTCCCCAGAGAAGAGGGCAAGCGCCTGCCTGCTCCTCTGTGTTCCGATCCCTGCTCCTCTGGGTTCCGGTCCCTCCTCACTCTTTATCCATCCGCCTTGCAAGGCACTCCTGTCCCAGCCTCAGCTACTGGTCCAGGATGAACAAACATGTTGACTTCCAGTAAGTCCTTGGCTATCCAGTTCCCCGCTCCCACCCGGTGTTGAGAGCTGTGGCATGGAATTAGCATGTGGCTGAGAACCCAATGAAGCCATTGTGGTTTGAACCTAGTGGGCAGGACCCGACGCTCCGCAAGGCTTGCTGGGTTTCAGCAGCTAAAACTGTGCAATGTGCTCATGGTTATTTCTTGTCACAGATTTCACCCTCTAAAATCGCCTCACAAATAAGGATTATGATCCCATTTTGAGGATGGACTTGAGGAAGAAAGAGAGCGTGATCTGCAAGAATACAAAACAAAATGTTAGAAATTACATCTCCATTGTGGGATTACAGTTCATTTAATTAATTCATTAATTTATTTATTTTTGCTTAGATGTATTTTCTACATTTTCCCTACCAGACATGTTTCATTCTCGTAATAAAAAGAGATAAAAATTTATGTTTTAAAGTAAAGATTACTAAAACAGTAGCCTGAAAGTACATCATTCTTTCCTCCAGGATGAGCTAAATCCCGGCAGTTTTTTCAGGTATGCTCCGTGTGAGTTGGTGAGTGCTATTTACAAGGCTATTTTAAGCTAACAAGCTTATTTTGGAAGGTTGTCACAGACTTAGAGGGAATTACAGGATTTGAGTTGGGCCATGTCTTGGATGCAGTGCCTGTTTTGATGGACAAGGAGAAGAAATGACTAAGTGCCTCTTTGGCTGAAAGGAAGCAGGATCAAGCCTTTTCAAGTTTACAATGGATCCAAGTAATTACCTTTTTTATATGTCAATTTAAAAACCTGGCATCCCCTCAAGAGGCTAAGCAAGGACCATGTCTCTCTTTACACGTCTTTTTCTGAGAGTATTTGGTCAAGGAAGGAGTTTGGCTTGATTAGGACCCTTGGTGCTTGCAAGCGTGTGCGCTGAGGTGTTCCTCCTGAGGGGCTAACCCACTTTTCAGAGCGTCAAGGCAGCATGCGTAACGTAAAAGAGACATGTTAAGATGACCTTCTTCCACGGAGACTGAAAGCTCTGCGCCTAGGTACTCAGATCACATGTTAACGTTATGGAGGCGCCGTGCTACTTTGTGACCTGCACTGAAGCCCGGAGAAGGTGTGGGGCACTACGGTGGGAGTCCTACTTGTTCCCCATGCCCGCTGTCGGGATGGGGTCTACTCTTTCAGCTCTGTTGCTTTCCCTCTGTTCATGAATAGGGGGACTTGCTGACCTAATGTTTCCTTGAGTGTTTTCTGTCTGCCTCCCCTCTGCCCCAGAGATGCAGACGTGCCAGCGGCAAGGGTCTGTGTGCACAGACCCCGGGTGCTGAATGCCTGGTGCTGTGGGCTGGACCTGGAGTGGCAGCATCTCAGCCTGGGATGTCAATTCTCAGCAGAGCAGGTAAGGCTTGATAGACCCGGGCTCTGGGCAGGCTGGGAGAGCCCTCCATTTTGGAAAGGCTTAGGAGGTGTTGGGAGAAATTGGCAAGGTTCGGGCCAGCTACAGAGAATCTGCGCTTCTCCGCCCGCTAAGATTTGGTGAAGACTTCATAGACTCATAGACGTAGGAGGCCGGCGCCAGAATTATAACTAGAGTTCCAGAATATCCTGGGGCTAGCCTAAGGGAGAACTGCTGGAGAGTTGCTCTCAGAATGGCTCGGGAGGGAGCTTTGGATGTTTTCATTGGACATAGTAATGTATTTCCTCTGTGTGAAAATGCAATCACGTTACTGCTACATATTATAAATGGTTTTGTGTGCAGAGCCAGTGAGCAGGCTGGGGATCTCGTGCTTTCAGGAGAATCATAACCCTGGTACCTATATGCTGAGGCAGTTTTAAAAAAACGAGACCATTTAGTATCAGGCTCTGTTCATCCAGCAAATAGAATCAGCGAGAAAGTTAGTTGCAATATCTGATCCAATACGGCACAGTGGTGGCGCTTTGCTTTATGTAATAGGAGTTTCCATCAAAGTTGCTTATAAGGTGTTTCCTGGTGCGGTGGGGAGACGTAAATCCTGTTTTCTTGTTGACTTACACTGCAGGTTCATAGACTGCCAAACTTACAAAAATAAATCTTAATTTGGTCCACTACAAGTTCAGAATTTTTGATAACTCAAATGTGATCTGTGAAAGTTTATATTTGCTTAGCTCGCTGTTTCTTTGCAGAGAATGCAAACTAATAGAACAGCAACCAAAAAACCCTGATGAACGAACGATGTTTGAAATCCTTGATGGAAGCAACTATTTCCAAGCAACTTCAAATATTTTAGAAGAACTAATTACAGGAAAATTACCATTGTCCTAAATAAACAAACATGTATTGAACACTTTGTGGGTTTTATGAGAGGGATTTAAAGATAAACAAGACAGTTTCTGCTCTCAGCATCTAAATAAATACCGGCAGAGCAATTACAATTATTGGGCTCAAATAAATTGAATACAAGACAGGGGGCTTCCCTGCTGGCGCAGTGGTTGAGAGTCCGCCTGCCGATGCAGGGGACGCGGGTTCGTGCCTCGGTCCAGGAAGATCCCACATGCCGCGGAGCGGCTGAGCCCGTGAGCCATGGCCGCTGAGCCTGTGCGTCCAGAGCCTGTGCTCCGCAACGGGAGAGGCCACAACAGTGAGAGGCCCGCGTACCGCAAAAAAAAAAAAAAAAAAAAAAATTGAATACAAGACAGAATGCTTTAAATACATCATTTTCAACTCCCAACCTTCTTAGAAGAGGATACTACGTTTCTTGCTGTACCTCCTGCACTTCATATTCAAATCTCAAACCAATGAGGCCCAATTTCTAATCCTGCCAATCAGCTGACATATTTAGCTTTTATGAACCAATAGGCAATCAATAGCCTGCCTTCAGTTCTCTTCTTGAATAAAATTTTAGTAGCATTTGCTACTATTGTCTGTTTTACACTGTTATCCCTGTCTATTTTCTCCTTTCTGGTTTCCATCCCACCTCTGTAAATACTCTTCTTGGGTCTCTTACTATCTGTTCTGCAGATCTTATAATGCCACTGTTTTCCCAGGGTTCCATTCTCATATGTTTCTCTTCTCACTCTGGATACTTTCTCTGAACAAGCTCATAAGCTCCTGTCACTTCAACCACAATTGGTATATATACCATGACTCAGAAATCTGCCCTTAACATTGACTTCTCCAGAGGCAAGAGTAAGCCACCCAAAGCTTCTGTGCACCAAGTGACACAAAAAGAGGAAGATTGTTACGGCGGCAGTGTGCGTAATGGACTGGATGGGGGTACAACAGAGACGACATGGGGGCTAGGAACGTTTTGTGTCTAGGTGAGAGGTTACAAGACACTATATATATTGATCTATTGTATCATTTACTTTACTTCCATTATGCTTCTTGCCACAATATCTTGAGTTGTCTGTTTATGTGCCTACCTCCTTTACCAGTGAGCTCTTTGAGGGGAAAGACTATGACTTTCATCTTTGTACCTTTTGGTCCGTAATAAATACGGCAGTATGATTTACTTGTACAAATAGGGCGGCAGCAGGATTGGAAAGAAGGAGCTAGGGAAGACATTTTAGATATTGATAGCACTTGTTGACCAGTTGAATGTGGAGCCTGAGAGGTGGGAACAGTTGAGAAGGACTCTGACCTCAGGCACACAGAAAGAACGTGGCAGTGGAGCCAACATGTTGGGTTTGGGATTCACAGAGATTGAGGCACAGTGGGATTTGGGTGTGGAAATATTTGGGAGGCAGATAGAAGCACAAAACTGTGCTGATCTACTGTGAGTTATTCCATGAAACTAAAAACATTAAAACTGGGAATTTAAACAACTATGTTAATGGTTGAATTATAGCATCTCTGGGTTTAGAAAGATCCTTAAGAATCATCTAGTCCAGTTGTCTGTCGAATACTTTAATCCTCTATAGAACTTTCCTGCCGACCTTCCTGCACTTTCATCTCAGTTGGTGAGTTTTCTCAGTATTTACAGCTTTTTTCCTTTTTGATTCATCTTTAAAGACTGTGGTCTCTTTTACTGTCGGTTTTAAGTTTCTCTGGCCTTTTTTTTTTTTTGTCATAACAGATTTTTATAAGTCATCTATTTAGCGAAACCTTTATTTACCTGGCTTGGGTGTCCATAATTTTACTACTGGACAATCTGAAAATAGGGTTCTCCATAAGAGAAGCTTTGGATTAATTGGGAGACAAAAGGTAAGAACTGGGTTAGCTCATAGCAACTGCGTCTTCTTATCTCCAAGGTTTCTACTCTTCTTGGATTTTCTAAGGGAAGCAGGAGGCAGACTGCCTGGAAGTGTGTCTTGGCTGCCCTGCCAAGACCAGACCACTATCTCTCTAGCTGAGAGCTAGTGGGCAGGTTACTTAACCACTCAGAGCGCTGGCTCTTTCCAGTGAATGGACACACTGATGGTATCAATCTCACTGGGAAGATTGAATGTGGAATGTTTAAATAGTCTCTGTCACATAGTTTGTCTTAATAAGTATTAGCTCTTATTATTACTGTCTCAGGCACACCCATCCATGCAAAGAAGAGTCGGTACTGGGGAAACATCAAGAGAATGAGGAAAGGTGGCAGAAGCAGTCCTTGCTTCATCTAATGACAGAGCAAGGAAATGACTAGAATCAGGGAGGTCTAAATGTAACAGAGAGGAAGCTCTGCACGGAGCCAAGAGTCACTCCACTCACAGTTTTCCAAGGGAGAGAATTACGGGAAGACGCAGCTTCCGGCATTTAGAAGTGAGAATGTTTTCATGCTTGTTGTGAGGCCTATTTTAAATAGTTTGGCTAATTAGGTGATGATTAAATTACACTGCTCCCATATGTTTGTGCTTTCTTCTTTGCAGAATATATCTGCCTGAAAAGTTGTAGGTGAATTATGTGTTTGTGAAGGAATTTTTTGACACTTGGCACATAATTAAGTACTCAAATGTATTAAATGGTAAATTATTTTATAAACTCAATAATAATAACAGCTAACATGTTCAAGCACTTACTCTGTGCCTCACATAATCATCATTTAGTCATATGAAGTTGGTGCCTTTATTATTTCCAATTAACTCTTGAAGAAACTGAAGTCCGTAGAGCCATGAATTCTTGGTATTGTGAAGATCTCTCATTTCTTGGTTTGCGTGTTTGATTTTTGTTGTTGGGTATTCTTAGAACAGAATGCACCTGCAGGAGAAATGATACAAATGACTTTCAATAGATCTCTAAATGGATGTGGCTGCTAGAGCGTCAGGAGGGGTGGCATATGGCTAAGCTGAGGATAGGAACCGTGGAAAGGGTGTGGTGGCTCTTAGGATACGATGGACGGAGAAGGAAGAATGAGGCAGATTGAGCTGGAACCCCCTGTGAAACCAGACTCAGAGGGAGCCCCGGCAGAGCAATTGCAAGTAAGCCTGAAGGATGCTGGCCTTCTCTTCACTGAAAACAACACTAGCCCATCATAAACTGACCCAGCCAACCTGTCCAGCCTCGTCTATTATTTCTTCCTCTCAAGCCCTACTTTCCCAAAGCAGTAAACTACTAATATGCCAACTGATATGTAAATTAGTAGTATGCCAAAACATACTATTTCTTTTCACATGTCTGTTTTTACACACTGTATACCCTCTATCTGAAATGCCCTTCTTCACAGCCCTAGCTGGTTAATTTAATAAAGCCACACTTATTTTGTACCCATTCTCTTGCCAAATACTTAACATACATTATCTCTAAGTCTTATAACAATTCTGCAAGGTAGGCATTATTATTTCCACTCTGCAGATGGCGTAACAGAGGTCCTTCCTCTGTGAAGCCTTTATGGACTTCCGCAGATAACTGTGTATTTCCCAGTAGTCTTGTAATACTCTTTACACACCTATAAAAACAGTATTTATTAAGGTTGTATTCTAATAACATGTCTGCATGGCTATCTTGCTCCCCTGGTATGGGTTTTATAAAGAGAAGGGGGTATATTTTTACATATCTTTATAGTATCTTCCCTCTTTCCAATCATCCAACCAAGGCTTCCACATTGTTCATCATATAATATGCCCTTAATAAATTATTATTGAATTAATGAATAAATTAATTAATGCTAAGGAGCTCATTTGTGAAGCTGTGAACTTCCTCCTCTGTCAGATTATTGATTCTGCCTCTAATTATGCTCCCTGTCTGCATCCCACGCTAGTGTGATGAGCATTAACCAGATGGCCAGCCATGGAGGCGTCCATCCTTGGAACCCAAAGCCTACTTCCCAAGCCAGTGTGCTGGAAATGCTTGGAGACCGTACCAGGCCCTTGGCTACCTTTTCTGTGGCCCCAGCAGCAGAAACAGCACCAAATCTAAAGACTGTGTGAAACTCTGAATTAACCCTTCAGGATCTGACCTGGCCAGAGAAGTCCTCGGCTTTCCCAATCCAAATCCATTTTATAGCAATTGCTGAGTCACCTCACGTCAACATTATTCAGCACGGACATGCTAGAAGACCAGTGGCTGCTCTGACTGAGGCTCCTTCCAGTGTGTGCTGCAGCCAGACATCCCGGCCCCAACACTAATCTGAAGTTTATGACTTGATGTAGGCAGAATCATTTAACCTCTCAGAGTTTCCCGCACATTTCTTGTCAATCATTCCCTGGCATCTCTGTCAGTCTTTGACCTACCTTCTTTTAGATTCCATCCACCTCTCTTCCTTCAAAACATGACGTGACTTGTTTCCAAAACAGTTGTCTAGAAACATGATTAGATAATGAACTGAGCCAGCCTCCACCATTGAAAGGGTTAACACCCCTTCCCCGGTGACTGACCAAAGCTGAGCTGCCACCCAGGTGCAGATAGTGACTGTCTATTCAATCAAAACAGTGCAACATGGGCACCCTGCGTCCTGAAGAGGGCTTCTCACCAATGTTCTGGCCATAACGTGCAATGGGATAAGTCATTCAGCTTTGATTTTCAGAGTTATTCTACAAGGAATATAGACCCCTTGCTAAAGTGACAATCTACCCTGGTTTGTGCCCACTGTCCCAGTGTCACCCTGTCCAGGTTTGCATTTATCTCAGATAGAAGTGTCCAGGTTTGGAAGATGTAAGTTTCCCTATTCCTTGCTGTCTCTTCAACCAGCCCCAGTCCACTAATAGGACGCAAGTCCAGCTTTGCATTAGCTGTAGCCAGGGATTGTATTGTACTGTGCATCTGGGCGTGGGAAGAAACGCAGCCAACAAAGGGCAGGCGATTCAGCAGATGTGTGCAAACTAATGGGGATCTCATCAAGTCAAGCTGACCCAGGCCCAGGCCCAGGCAGGGAGGCTGCTTCTGGGGGATTATGGAAGAAGATCCACCTAAAGCTGGCCCCTGTCACCACAGAGGCAATGCTTAGGAGGCTCTGGGAGGCTGTGCATGTTTTTTCTGGCTAAAGACATTATGTAAATGCTTATGGAGGAGCCATTAACTGATTAACAGCTGAGTATAAATTAGGTTGTATGATTAAGTGATTAATACCTATTGTGAACTAGCAGAGCCCAAAGAGAATAGAGTCTGATGAAATGAGACTAAATATTTTGCCTATGCCATTACAAGGCTTTTAGGTGGATGTGTGGCATCTCATTTGAATGTGATTTTTTTCTACTATTTTGTCACAGAGAAAGAAAAAATGATGAAAGGTGGGGGAACCGCTCTTGAGTAAACCCAGATGCATCGTTCACACATCACATTAAACCTCCCAGCAGCGCCGTGAGGAAACAGCCGTTATCCCCACGTTCCACATGAAGTGGTGGGGCTTGGAGGGACCAGCCAAATCGTCCGAGATGGCAAAACCAGGACTGACAGCCGGGGTGGACCCCAAATCCTTCACCTTTCCACGGGGTCACTGGTGATGAGAAATTTAAAGGAAAAGCATACCTTTTTCTTGAAAGAGTTGTAAGAGTTGGTGATGACTGAGAAAGTGATGATAAACAGGAGAATGTGAAGTTGGTGATGGTGATGACTAGTTTAAATACTATGTGCCAGGCACCCTGCTAAGCTTTTCACATATATTATTTTATTTAATCCTTATAAAGTGCCTGTGTGGTAGGTGTTATGAATCTAATTTTTGCAAATGAGAACAGCAAGACACTGACTGAGAGGTTGTGCCAGAATTTGTGCTTAGTGCTTTCTGATGACAGAAGAGCTCAGCACTTTCCGTGTTTCTGGCCCCTGCCCTCACTGACCCGTGGTCTGCTGAAGTGAGACCCAAGGACAGGCAAAAGCTCCAAAGTGGAGCCTGATGCCAAGAGACCTTGAAGTGACAAGCTCTGGGAACAGAGCTAGAGATAGAACTTACTGTTCTCCATCAGGATTTTGACTCAGGAAGAAAAATTCTGAGTAATATAATATTAAAAAAAAATCTAGCATTGAATTAAGTGCCTAAAATAATTAAATATTACCTAAAAGAGTATAGAATCGGATCTGAGAGTATGTATTTTCTTAAATTTTATTCTCTGTATCATTTTTGTAAATAAAGATTGGGAGTCATGTTAAGCTAATTTAATTGATGACTATTGAGATCGGGAAAAAAAGATAACGAACGCTTTTAAGTTCTATATTAGGAAGAGATTGAATATCCAATGGACAATATGAGACCTTTGGCTGCTGAGGGGTGAGGATCCACCAAGAGAAATCCAGAATAAGGCTGGAGTGCTGAAAGACAGTGCTTCTTTCTAAAATTGCCTACAGATGGGGACACAACCAAATGCAGAGTATTTCACTTGAGAAAAGCAAATCAATGCATGGGTACATAATGAGATAGTATTAATTTTTTTTTTTTTTTTTTTTTTTTTTTTTTTGTGGTACGCGGGCCTCTCACTGTTGTGGTCTCTCCCGTTGCAGAGCACAGGCTCCAGATGCGCAGGCTCAGCGGCCATGGCTCACGGGCCCAACCGCTCCGCGGCATGTGGGATCTTCCCGGACCGGGGCATGAACCTGCATCCCCTGCATCGGCAGGCGGACTCTCAACCACTGAGCCACCAGGGGAGCCTGAGATAGTATTAATTTTAAGTGAAGACAACAACCGACCTAGACAGACATTGTTGCCATCAGCACAGCAGCATTAGCAAAATTGCTAGGTGGGGAAACTTTCCCTTCCATTCTTCCTATTCCCATTCTCAGTCTTCCCCTCACTGAGGTTCATGTCCTACAGCTGCTTCAGGAGATCCCAAAGCCTCACCGAGTGAAGATTTTGCCCTTGCGTCAGGATTCTTCCCCCATCATCAGACACTGAACCTTTCTTTTGGGACGGATTTCACCAGATAAACAAATCCGTGCAGATACTTAGCAAGATACTGTTAAACATTAAAACAGGAGTCGCTTCAATCCTTAGATGTGCTACTAATGCTGAGCTTTTTATAGACGAGGGAAAGCTGGTAGGGAACAGTTTCTGGGTGCTGCTCTGTGCATGTCTAGACAGGTCCCTGGGGAGGTCCTGAACCAGAGAGAATTGGGGCTTCTGGCAGGACACGGGTGTGTGGAGGGAAGCACCGCACAGAGAGCGGGTAGAGAGTCTGTCGCTAGCATGATTTCCCAAGTGTACTCTGACCTCAGACAAGATGCTGTTGACCCCAGACTTCTTTCCTCCAGTAATTTGTGTCCCAGCCCCATTTGGATAAGGGTCCAGAGGAGGAATCCCTGTTGTTTGCCCCAAACCCCTGAGCTTCTTGCCGGCAGGAGCATGTCTTAGCCCATGTAGAGCCAGTGCCCCGCTCACATAGCTGTTGATGTTGATGCCACCAACACCAGTGACGAGGAGAGTTCAGAAATCATCCATCCTTAACTAGTGGCTCAGCTCTGTTATCTGAGTAACGCTCTGATCCGTATATCTGCACGCCAGATTTTCCCTCCCATCCTAAGCATTTGGTCTCTGATTTTCCATGTATCTCTAGATATTTTTAATTTCATCACATAAATTCTCGTAATCCACTCATAAAATAAGTCAGTGTGTAAATAAAGCAATAAATAAAGTGCTCGGATTTGTAGGATTATCACAAGCTATTACCTGGCCTTTTAAAAAACCTTTTTTAAAGGAACATGACAATATTATTGCTGGACCTCCTCTTTGTAACGTTATATTAGAAAGAGACCTTCTAGATGTACATGTGGGGTACACGATTTCCCTTGGAACTCCCATCTACCCAGTACTTGTTTTCTACACTTAATGCCTTCAGAAATCTCTGCTAAAATCCTCTGACAAAAGTTAGTGCTCTGAATGCCACAAATGCATTTGAGCTTCG
Source organism: Aethalodelphis obliquidens (assembly GCF_003676395.1). NCBI lineage: Eukaryota > Metazoa > Chordata > Mammalia > Artiodactyla > Delphinidae > Aethalodelphis > Aethalodelphis obliquidens. The sequence goes on from NW_020837968.1 coordinate 22,666,703, forward strand.
GATTTTTCCATATTTGCAAATAAGTTTGAAAGATTTCTTACCCCAAGGGATGGGGCATCAGTTCTGTGGAAAACTAGGGCACAACAGCATTAGGGGACCTGGTCCCTGGTCCCTGGAGCAGGAGAGCAGGTAAATCGAATCCTGGTTTGTGCCCAGTGTTGGCCATGCTGTCCCTGTCTCTGGGGTTGGGAGCAGCCGAAGCCAGGTGGGCGACGAGCAGAGCGGCTGTGAGCTCTCTAAGGTGGCCAGATGGCAGGGAGCTGCCTGCTGGGCGCGAGATGGCCAGCCTAGGCATGGGCACTTTTGCTGGAATTTGCTCTCTGTTATCAGGGCGCCAGGTGACACAGGTCATCTTCCGCTTCAAGCCAAGTTACAGGACAACAGGAGAAATCTGCCACCTGGCCGAGACACCTCGGTGAACAGCTCTCACATGGGCTGAGCTGCAAGTTGATTCTCAGAGAACAAAATTCTCTCTTGTTTGGTCCTAAAGGCCTCCTCCTGTCTAGTCCTATGCAGGAGCTTGGACGCCTGCAGGCCTTTGAGAGTTGAACTTTAAGTTCACTGGCCAGCTGAACCTTCCAGCTGACCCTGAGGTGTCTCACAGTTGTGCTGCAGACCATAACTCTAGCCCCACTCCACGCCCACCTTGGTCCCCCACTCACCATCTGTTTTCTTGTGTTCCACTTCCTGAAGGAATGTGAGTCACAATAGATTTAGCAGGGGTTGAACCAAATGACTTCACAAAGAAAGACAATTTCATATAAGGAATAATAGCCTAGAAAAGGGGAGGTTAGGTGTGAGGGTAAGAGTGCTGTCTGATGGCGGCTACAAGCTCTCCTAGCCAGGAAATTGGGCACCATGGTCTGAACCAGGGAAGGAAGGATTTCAGTAAGACCTGCTCTACAGCTGAGTAGCCCTCTAAGATGAAAGACCACAGCCTTTTTTTTTTAACCTAAAACACCCCAACAGTCGAGTTACTCCTCAGTGACTAGCAGGTGCTATAAATAACATCAGAATCAGAGAACAGAATCAGAGAACTAGACCAGGATTTTACCATTACTCAGCCAGCACCCTCCCTTTCGTGAGCTGAGGCACGAGTGAGTGTTAATGATGGAATTGCCCCCACAGATTTTATTAACATTTATCAACACTCGCATATGTTTTCGGGCCCTCCCTTCCCCTCCCATCCCGGCCAATAATTGAGAAAAGTCCTGTGATATGCAAATCATGGCAGAGCAAAAGGATAGTCAAGTCCCCATAAAGGGAATTGTGAACTTCATTGATCGGAACCCCAAGCTGTAGGCAACAAACCTTTCAGAACAAGACTGGGAACTTTGGCTCAGGATAAAGTCTGGATTCTTAGTCCTGTGAGACCAAGTTTTCACAAACAAATCTTTAGATATCTGGAGAATACATTCTGACTTGGGGCCTAAGGTGAAGAACACTTATAGGTGTTATGTTAGTCAATCCAGGAATAAGGCTAAAAATAAAGGGCCAATCGGAGGACCCTTGGGAACTGTCCCACGAGGGCTAAAAGAGTTGTACCAGCATGGGGGAGATAGGGCCCTGCAGACAAGAGAGTTGCAGGAGCATGGGAACTCTTCCGAGGGGGGCAAGGGGCATGGGGGGCCCCTGCAGCAACAGCAGGACACAGGCCTCTGAGTGCTCACGTGTGTGCACTGCTGGGAAGTGGCCAGGCTCTGACCCCAGGGAGGTGCCCAGCAGGTGGGAGAGAATGGGCAGAGTAGCCGTGCATGCAGACCGAGGAAGGAGAAGCACACAGACAAAGGTGAGTGAGGGTGAAGAGGCCAGCCGGGTAAGGGCCGTGGAGAATGTTCTCTACTGGGCAGGTTCTGTTAGAGCTCAGAGCCCTGCCCCGGGTCATGTCAGCTTCTGCCTGAAGGTGCCTGGCAGTCTGACAAGTACCAGGAAACTTGGGGTGTGTGCTGTGGTTGGAGGACCACACTTTGAGCAATGAGGAACTCAAAAACAGCCTTGTGGGCAGCCTCGTGGGCCGGACGCCGTCGTCTGGGGATTCTCCGAGGGAGAAACCCAGAAAATTCGCAACAGTATTTCTGTCGTGTGGAGGCTCCTGGAAAGTTGCCCATGAGAAAGGAAACCCCAGGCCTAGCTGGAGCCACCAGTCCAGAGCTGGAGCCGGATGACCCCTGGGAAGCGATGACTTCATAGGCGCCACTGGTGTTTCAATGGGAGCTTGCTAGGCTCTCAGGTGTGGCACGGGCTGAGCGTTTACGTGGAGTCCCCGGCCTTTCTTCCTTTGTTCAGCTTCCTCAAACCTCTCCAGTTTTCCAGATTCCTTACCTCATTCTTCCCTGCTGTTTATGGAAATCTCTTCTCCTATAAATAATTTTGTAAGTTCCTTATACTGGGTGCAAATGCTGGAGGAGTCTCACATATTCCAGAAGGATTGATATTTTAAGAAGGGCAAAACCTTGACCCAAAGAAAGGCAATTTTGGGTGGTCAAATATAAAGACCTGAACACCTGTGTGTTCAGTTTAGCACATTTGAGGGGATACACAGATTTGTGTATCGACCTGGATTGGGGGTAGGGGCAGAATTTTAAGTCTATGTGAAAGGAATGGGCACAGTGTTTTTGGGGTGTGGTTTTGTGCCGTGGGGCGGTGGAGGAAACACTGGACGGGCAGTCAGACCACCTCCCTCTCAGGGTCTCCATTCCCGATCTGTAAAGTGAGCGATTTGGCCCAGGTAGATGACATTTAAGAACTTGAATCAGCAGCTCTTGAAGTCAACAATTTTCCTCATCATGTGGGATCCATCATTCCGAACCTGGAGAAGCAGCTAAGCACCCTGGATGCTGCATCAGGTGCCATATAGACAGAGATTCCATCAGAAGGGACCGGAGTTCAAGACTTTCAAAGTAAGGTCAATGTGACACTTACACCTGGCAGTGTCATTTCAAAGGTAGGGGAGGAGCAAGCGACAGCAAACACCGGGAGAGGGGTAATCTCCTCTGTGGCTCCTGGCACTGACTCCAGCCCAAGACCAGCCTATAAGAGTTGGTATCTTTCGTTTTTTAAGGAACCTCCATGCTGTTCTCCATAGTGGCTGTATCAATTTACATTCCCACCAACAGTGCAAGAGGGTTCCCTTTTCTCCACACCCTCTCCGGCATTCATTGTTTCTAGATTTTTTGATGATGGCCATTCTGACCGGTGTGAGATGATATCTCATTGTAGTTTTGATTTGCATTTCTCTAATGATTAATGATGTTGAACATTCTTTCATGTGTTCGTTGGCAATCTGTATATCTTCTTTGGAGAAATGTCTATTTAGGTCTTCTGCCCATTTTTAGATTGGGTTGTTTGTTTTTTTTGATATTGAGCTGCATGAGCTGCTTGTAAATTTTGGAGATTAATCCTTTGTCAGTTGCTTCATTTGCACGACCCAGCAATCCCACTACTGGGCATATACCCTGAGAAAACCATAATTCAAAAAGAGTCATGTACAAAATGTTCATTGCAGCTCTATTTACAATAGCCAGGACATGGAAGCAACCTAAGTGTCCATCAACAGATGAATGGATAAAGAAGATGTGGCACATATATACAATGGAATATTACTCAGCCATAAAAAGAAATGAAATTGAGTTATTTGTAGTGAGGTGGATGGACCTAGAGTCTGTCATACAGAGTGAAGTAAGTCAGAAAGAGAAAAACAAATACCGTATGCTAACACATATATATGGAATCTAAGGAAAAAAAAAAAAGGTCATGAAGAACCTAGGGGCAAGATGGGAATAAAGACACAGACCTACTAGGGAATGAACTTGAGGATATGGGGAGGAAGAAGGGAAAGCAGTGACAAAGTGAGAGAGTGGCATGGACATATATACACTACCAAACATAAAATAGATAGCTAGTGGGAAGCAGCCGCATAGCACAGGGAGATCAGCTCGGTGCTTTGTGACCACCTAGAGGGGTGGGATAGGGAGTGTAGGAGGGAGGGAGACACAAGAGGGAGGAGATATGGGGACATATGTATATGTATAACTGTTTCACTTTGTTATAAAGCAGAGACTAACACACTATTGTAAAGCAATTATACTCCAATAAAGATGTTAAAAAAAAAAAGAGTTGGTATCAGTGATATACAGCTTGAAACCTGATCCTTTCCTAGGGAACAGAATGGGGGTGCAGTTCCTGAGAAAGCAAATGAACAGAAATTAGCCTTCACCAGATGCTCCTGTAATTACATTTAAATTCAGTTCAACTAAGTTCTTACACTTGATAAAAGCAGTTGTCTTTCCAAATTATTCTTAGACTCTTCTATTCCAAACACAATATAAATATACTACGGTCAGGTTAGGAAGGTCTTTCTCTGTGAGCCTCTCTGTCACTCACATTCTGCTTGGCCCTGTGCTGGGACACAGTTTTTTGTTAACAGCTCAGAAAACTAAACTGCCCTATTAGCATAAAGAGTCTGTGACTCATTGACTCACAGATTGTAAATCAGACTAATGTTGCATTTTAATTAATTATATTAATTTTAGGGGAAACAACAAAACTGAAAAGTCTGCAGTGCTTCATTTACTGAGAAAGTCTGAAATGTCTTTTATTTTTAGCAAGAGCCATAAAAACATCTCATACTGAAATAATGTAAAAATCAAGGAAGGGTTGTATTACTCAGCGTGATCGCGCCCTTTAAAAGGCTTTGACATTTTCTTTATTTTTGTAAGTTTTTTAGAAAGAAATATATATATAATATTACATCCACGTCCACATATGCATACGCTACACCAGACCCTCTCTGTAATAGTATTCACTACTGACTGTAATTCAGTATAAAGTGTTTCTATCTTAGAGCTTCTCAAAGGGAGGTTAATTACTTGAATTATCATAAAGAACTTGCAATTAGTTAGCTTCATTTAAGAGACTGCCTCGTGGTAAGAAAGGCTCAAATACTTGTTGTATACACATACACAGTCTATTCATTATTTATTATTCATTTGCATTTATTTAATTTCTTAAGCTAACGTATATTAGCACTTATTATGGGCCTGGCACTTGTGCAGGTGGTGAGAGCATAAAGTGGAGCTAAAATGGGTTAAACCTGGTTAAGTGGCATAATAGAGTTAAGGACACAAGGCTTTGGGAGCAAGGAGAGTGCATCTGAGAGCACCTAAGAGCAATGGGAAAAACTCAGAGTTGGTGGCATGAAGGAAAGCCAATAGTGAAGATCTACAGTTTTCAGTCTGGGGAGTAACTATCACCTGCCTTGTGTGTGCCAGATGCTGGCCAGGTGTTTGGGAATCCAGAATTGAACAAGCTAGACACAGTTATCACCCTTTTGAAGATTACAATCAAGCTGGGAGATGGTAATGATGACACAGGGATTAACTTGCTATTTTGCTATTTTAAGAGCCTTTAAGGAAACGTACAGATGCTTTAAGAATACACTTTGTAGAGGAGCTAAGGTATATGCTGAAAGTAAGGACAGGCTTCCCTGAGAAAGTGACATTGGAATAGAGATCTGACAGATAAGTAGAGAGGCCAGACAGGAGAGATGGTGGAAAGAGCATTCCAGGCAGAAGGAAAAGATATGCAAGGCACTAATAGGCGAGGAAGCTTGGTATTTGCTAGAAACTGAAAAGAAGCCAGAGAGATTAGCATAGCAAGGTGGGTTACTGTCTTAAGACCAGGACTGGAAAGGTGGGCAGGAACCAGATCATATAAGATTTGGGCTTTAAGATAAGAGCAATAGAGGCATAATAACACACTCAAAAAATAAAAATAAAAAAGGAATTTGTTTGGGGAGGAGAATTATGAATTTAAAAGCACGTAGCACTATGCCTGAGGTTTAAGAAAATTAGTCACTCTCCCTCTTTCTGTTCTAAGCTTAGGTCCTTCTACTAGGCTAATCTATGTACTCTGCACCTTCGTCTTGGGTTCCGGGAGTGTACTCTGTCCTGTCAGTTCTGATTTGGATTCCTAACATAGTTTTTCAATTTGTCCCCATCCTCTGTGATAACCTATGATATCTGCTATGGTTAGCCATCTGGATGATGGAATAGCTCATTTACTCAATTATTAATTCAACAAACCCTTATTGAACATCCCTTTTGCACAGTGATCCACTCCTCTTTGAGCTTATAGCATCGCAAAGGTATAAGATACATGCATAAAAATTATAATATTGAACATTCTACTGGAGACCCTAGACAGTGCACAAAGGCAAGGAAAAGAGGGTGGGAGGTAAGAGTATGTTCACAGGAAATCCACAATAACCTACCAATAAATTATTAGAATTAATAAAGAGCTTTACGAAAGTAGCTGGATACAATAGCAATATACAAAACTCAGTTGTATTTGTAGAAATCAGCAACAAAATGTATAAAAATATGAAGCAATTAATGTAAATTTTTTAAACATATGCAAGACCTCTACGGACAAAATTTTAAAACCATGTTGAGAGATATTAAAGAAAACCTAGACAAATTGAGAAATATACCATATTCATGGATGGGAAGACCCAATACTGGAAAGATACTAATTTTCCCAAACTGATTTGTGGATTCCATGTAATCTTAATCCTAGTCAAAATCCAAGCAAGTTTTTTTGGTAGAATGTGACAAGTTGATTCTAAAACTTAGATGTAAATACAAAATATACCTGACTCTCCTGAAGAAAAATAATGAAGTAAGAGGACTTGCTCTACTAGACACCAGATCTGGGGTTTTTTTGGAATTTTTAAATTTTATTTTATTTATTTTTTTATACAGCAGGTTCTTATTAGTTATCTAGTTTATACATATTAGTGTATATATGTCAATCCCAATCTCCCAATTCATCCCACCACCACCACCACCCCTGCCACTTTCCCCCCTTGGTGTCCGTACATTTGTTCTCTACATCTGTGTCTCTATCTCTGCCCTGCAAACTGGTTCATCTGTATCATTTTTCTAGGTTCCACATATATGCCTTAATATACGATATTTGCTTTTCTCTTTCTGACTTACTTCCAAATCTGTTTCAAGTTATAGTAGAGGCAAGGTGGTATTAGCACAGAGATAGACAAATAGACCAATGGAGCAAAATAGAGAGAACAAGTAAAGGATATGCATATGTGTGGACACTTGATATCTGATAGAAGTGAATGGCAGATCAGTGAGGAAAGAAATACCTTTTCAATGATGAATTCCAAGTAGGTTAAAGGCCTAAATGTGAAGGTAAAACTACAAGCTTTTAGATCATAATATAGAATATTTTCATACAAGAAATATAGCAATATCTCCTTAAACAAGATTCAAAAATGAAAGGTTTATTAATTTGGCTACATTAAAATAAAAACTTGTGTTTATCAAAGGATACCATAAAAGTAATAAAAGATCAAACTTTAGGGTGATGGAAGATATAAATGTTACATGTTATGATATTTGTAATATATAACTGACAATAAATTGACAATGTATTTAAAAGACTACACCATATCAATAAGAAAAACTCAATCCAAAAGAAAAATGGGCACAGCACAACAAATTACAAGAGAATAAATCCAAATGGCCAATAAATATAGGTAAAGCATTTTATTAGTAATGAAGGAAACGCAAACTAAAAGCACAAAGAGATAACACTATACACCCACCAGATTGGCAAGAATTAAAAAGTTTGATAATACCAAGTATTGGCAAAGATGTGTAATAATGAGAAGTCTCATACACTTCGGGGGAGGAGGGTGGAGTATAAACTGGTATAGCTGCTTTGGAAAACAATCCGGCATTATCCACTACAGGTGAAGATGTATACAGCTTATAACTCAGTGCCTCTACCACTACATGTGTCCTACAGAAACTCATGTATGTGTACACCAGGATAATATATGCCAGACTGTTCAAGGCAGAATTACTTGTAATTATTCAAAATTGGAAATAAGCCAAATGTTCTTCTACAGAATGGATAAATTGGGATATTAATACAAAAGAAGACCATATAACAATAAAAATAGATGCAGCTATTTGCAACACAAATGACTCTCAAATAACATTGAACAAAAGATATAAAATGAAAGAATACATACAATCTGATTTCCATTCATATAAAATTTTAAAACAGGGAAAACCAAACCATATCGTTTATGGAGACATACCAAAGTGGTAAAACTATCAAATAAAGCCATAAAAGGATTATTACAAAAGTCAGAACAGTAGCTCTTTCTAGGGTAGTGGAAGAGTGATATGATTGAGGAAGGGTGCCTGGAGAGCTTTCAGACTGCTGGCAACGTTCTGATTCTTGACCCAGGTGGCAGTTACAATAGGTTCACTTTATTATTATGTGTTAAACTGTACATATGTTAAAGTTTTTTTCCTGAATGAATATCACAGCAAAATTTTTTTTAATTGTATGTATAATTTGTGTGTTTCCAAGGATTTCCTGTCTTCTGGGATTACTCTTCCCTTGAATAACCAAATAAGAATAATAAGTCTCCATCATGTGGGACTGTGGGGATACCAGTCTGGTCATTTTAAGTGGCCTCTCATTTCAAACTGCTGCCACAGGCTGCTCCTGCTACCTGACTACCGCCCACCCTTGCAGTGATTGTGCTGTAACTGGGTGGCCCCAAAGCAGGGAACTGAGTGCTCTCCACTACTCCCATTCCAAGCACAGTAGTCACCAATCAGTTTTGATCTTGCAAGTTATCAGTGTGGTATTGTTGAGCTCGCACAAATGTGTGAATATTTCCTTATTTATAATTTTTATACATTTTAAACTAACATTTCAAGTGGATGTAAACCCATATTTCAAAAATGTTGACTTTTTGGTTACCATCTTGACAGATCTGGTTAGTCATGATTATTTTTTTCCTTTAAATACGTCTGATGAAAAGCCGTTTTCTTGGGGTCCGTTTGTTTGTGTTATCAGCATTAACTTCAATCTCCAGTTTCTTTGCAGGAATCTTTTAAACAATTTGTCCATTTTTTTATGAGGATGAATTTAGATAAAACTAGATGATATAATCCATAACCTCACTCAACTGCCCATGTGTAAATTACAATATACCTCAATAGATCAGAGTAATGAATAACACTATATTAGTTACCTTTTGCAAGTGCCCTCAAAAACTTGGTGGCTTAAAAGATTTATTATCTTGTAGTTTCTGTGTGTCAGAATTCCAGGCTTGGATTCATGAGGCGCCTTTGCTTCAAGGTCTCTCATGAGGTTGAAGTACCATCCAGGGCTGTAGTGTCATCTGAAGCCTTGCTGGGATGGGGGCAGGGAGAGGGAAAGGCAAGTTATACACTTCCAAACTCACTCATGTGGTTACTGGCAAGCCTCAGTCCCTTTCCAGCTGGGCTCTCCATGGAATTGCCTTACAACATCCCCCAGGTGAGCAATTCAAGAGAGAAACCAAGACAGCAGCCACAATTTGACCACAAGAGTGAGCTCCCAGGCAAGGCCAGCTTCATGGGCATATGACCTGTGAAGTCTCAACCAGCCCTGGGCTTAGAAGGGCCCTACACTTGGATTAATGCTCTGCTGTACTATCTTGAAATTCTTGATAATTTTTGAACAAGGAATCCATATTTTCAGTTTGCATCGAACTCTACAAATGATATAGCAAGTCCTGTACCCCAGGCAGGCATATTTTTGCTAACTGTCACTCAACTCTAATTAGAGCCACATTTTACCAGGTGAGGACACCTAAATGAGGGTAATCAGATTCTCTCTTAGGAATTTCCACTAGAGTCCGAAGCTGGGAATAGGAGTCAAGTCACAAAAATGGGAGAACTCTGGAAAGGAGGTCCAGAAAATGCTGCTTCTGAAGTCACCAGAGCAATCTTGGTTCTTCCCAAGTCCTGGACATTCAGCTCTTCCTTGGATTCCATGATCGATCCCAGGCTCTTTCCAGTAAATCTGTCTTTTTGCTTTATCAAACTGTGTTTGGGATTTGTTCCTTTTAACCAAAGAATCTTAATGGATTTAACCAACTTTGTTGGTTGGCCAAGCTTTGGCTAAGACTGCACAATAGCTTCCGACCTACTTGGTGGTGTGCTGGAGGTGGCTTACACACACTTGCGAGAGTCAATTTTGTGCATTTCTTCCCAACTTGGTGTTCAATGATGTCATAAAGATAGCTTGAAATCAGTCAAGTATTTACACACAGAAATCAGAAAATGCTGCAAATCAGGAATTTTCCCCCAAGATAGCCAGTTGTTAAACATTTACCAGCTTGTCACTGGACCTAGTCCTGCTTTAGGATACGATGCGGGAGTTACGTGGGACTAGGCTCTGTTGGGATAAGGCAGTGAAAAAAGAGACAGCCCACAAATATAACAATAAAACCCCAAATCCTAACTCTCACGGTGCAGTGGCTGCCTTCAAGTAGTCTTTCCAGCTTGCAATGAGAATTGCTTCCACCACATTGTTGCCTTTAGAAACCATGAGCTCTTCCCACCTCGTTTATTGGAACAGGGCTGAACACATTATCTGACACGGACCAATCAAATTCTCTCCCCTGGATTCAGTAATTCCCTGTTCAAGATGGCAGGATGAGCAAAGTATTTGTTTTTATCCTCTCCTGAGAGTCCAATAGAATATAAAGGAATAAATCCACCAATATGAAGAGAATCATCAGAAGGTGAGATATTTCAACAAATTTCTAGAGTATAAAGAGAGTTTGGAAGCCTATTAACAGACAAAACAGAGTGAGGAAGCCTCAACCCAGACAAGCCGGGAGACTACTACACAGAGAGGCAAATTGCCCCACAAAAGCTGGAAATGCTGCAAGCTCAGTTGCTAGGTACACAATTCTACTTACTCAGTGACTGTACCAGTTGTGTTGGCAAGCTCCATTCCTCTCTCTTCACCCTCCCTAGGAAAGCAGCCTAGTTCTCTACACATAAGCAAAACAAAGGGGGCCCATGCTAAGGGAATTAGGGTTGATGGAGCAGACGTGGTGCCCCTGGGTAAAGACCTCTCCATGCTTGCATTCGGAGGCCCTCCTAGCCCCAAACCTGGTGCTCCTCCTTGCCAACTCCTCATTTGCTTATTCTGCTAATTGTTGAGCCCTGCTCACATCTACAAATGTTCCAATAATCCTATTTATGAAAGACCAGAAAAACAGACATATACATACAACAGCAGAAAAAACCACCTAGCAACCTAGAAACAAGTCAAGACACCCTCCCATTCTTAATTATAAACAAACAAGCAAAGCTAACCAGACCTCAGAATAAAATGAGTAGTGTGAAAACAAGACAAAACAGACTGAAACACAATAAACTGACCCTGAAAAAAGGGAGATAATTAGAGGAAAAAATTGAAAAGTGAATAAAACACAATAGAACATACTAAGTGAGATGTGAAAAGTATGGAATTCATATAACAAGAACAGAACGCTTTGAGAAAGGAACAAAGCAAACAGACATGCAGTGAAAATGAGACAAGAAAGAGCACTAGTGTGCTAACCATACAATTGCAAAGTAAAATTCTATTTAGGAGCTGGCATTTTCCTCCATGTAGGATGGAATTAAGAAATATTTTAAAACTCAGGAGCTGGGTTTACTATCCTCCCCCTGTGAAAGCAGCATGAAAGAAAGCCAGCCTTCAGAGAAGAGTGAGAAAGCAGAGTAAACAGCAAACACAGAGAAAGAGCAAAAGCACAGCTGGATTTCCAGTTTCCTTCCAGTTCCTATTTCGTGATTCTTGAGGAGTCCCACTGCCTTTGGCTTCTGTGAGATATCCCAGTAGCTTCTTAATAAAATTCCCCTCTTGGTTCAAACTAGGTCAAGTTGATTTTGTTAGACAGAAGACAAAAGAGTGTTAACTAAGACAACAGGGCTGGTAAACTGGAAAGCGATCCAGTCTCAAGTCCCTCAGGATTGAATGTAACTAAATGGAGGTTCAGAGGAAGAATCAAGCCCAGTGATTGTGCCCTTGTTCCTGTGGTTAACCTTTCCTAAATTCTACACTGACATTCAAATTGTAAAGTTGGACAGCAGATGCCCCACATGCAGTGTTTCCAGCATTTACATTTATTTTCTTAACGTCTTGAAAGAAAGATGGGGCTTAGCCTGCCAAATCTCTAAGCACCTTATAATAACCTATTCAGACATCATATGGAAGGATTAATTTAGCTACTTCACACATTAATACAGCAGAAAACAAACTAAACTACCTTTTCATGTATCCAAGGCAGCCTGGGAATTTTAAATGCCACTGTGGATTTACCTGAAAATAATACATTTTCATCCTTAAAGCCAAACGTGGGGGAAGAAAAAGAAACAACCTAAAGAGAAAGAGCCTCAAATTAGCAATTTGACTGGGAGAACATTACATCAGCCCCTAGTTCTCCTCCTCCCTCCTCAAGATGTTTTCCCCCCGTGTCCTTCCTTCACTTTGCCCTCTGGGAGGAAACTAGGAGGCCTGGCACGTTCTGGTCCGGAAGAACATTCATGCCCCTAGTGTGATCCAGCTAAAGGAGAGAAATATAGCTTTGGTGGGAGAAAAAGAAAAGGTAAGTTATCAAGAAAATGGAGATCTCACAAAATGAAAGATACAGATGTTGGGGGAATGGAGCTTTCTGATCTTAAAGCCAGCTTTGCCTTTTTCAAATGCACGGTAATTGTATTTTTCTTTGTGGATTTTGGTCTTATTGGTTGGTTTGTTTGCTTGTGTTCCAGCTTGAGACAAGTTGCCTTCTCAACCCAGCCACAGTCCATGAATTTGTTGTTTAACCCAAATCCAATTGAGAGTTGCAGGAAAGAGAAGAGGAAACATCTCACACCCAAGTGGCCCACACCATAAACAAAGAGGCACCTCGCTGTGCCAGCTCTTGGCTTCAGATGGACCCAGCAGGGAGCTGGAGTCCCTGTGCCAGGCTGAGGGCAGCCACCGAAGCAGATGCTGAGCAACTCAGAAGAACTATTGATTTCAGACGCTCAAATTCCTCAGGGTGGCCACCCGCCTCTCCTCAATGGGAGGGCGGAGGTAGCTGGGAGCTGTGTTGCCCACCGCTGGCTGCCAGCACGGCTCGAGTTGGGAGACGTGTCCCCAGCTTCTGGCTCCAAGCAGGAGCTTTGGTAGGAATCAGCATTGTCTCTTTATGAAGATTTATGGAGAAGCTGATGAACATTAGGCTGTGAAGCAGAACTCAGGTGAGCTCTCTCCCCTATGTGGAGGATTCAGGAAGGTGGTTTGGATGATCCAGAATGATTCCCTTTCCCCTCTGGTTCCCATTTGTAGCCCAGCCCTGGGCTTGGCCCAGGAGGAAAAGCCAAGGTGAAGCATGCGTGGCTTTCTGGCTACATCCATTCTTCTTCAGAGAGAAAGAGAGAGACTGGCACTTTTTGTGGCATCTCACACAGAGGGGAAAGGCCAAGATAAATGGATAGTTTCAAGGTCATTAGCTTCCTGAGCTCACAGTTTGCTTTTCTCTGCCAGAGGACTGCTTGGAGTGGTTATAAATGTTTCGTGGCTGGGCCAGGGGAGCCCATTGTTAGACCTGGGGCTCTGAGACCTGCTGCCAGTGGCAAATTTGGACTCTGGGGCTGTGGAATATGCCTTCCCTCCCTTCACATGCTTGCCATGAAAGAGGTGGAGCAGCGAAATGCAGGGTGCAATCTCTTGGAAACTCTAGGGCCTCCATCATCGGTGCCTGGCCTTGGGAGAAGGGACCTGGAAAAGACTGGGGAAGAACTCAGAAATGCTCCAGGCTTTCAGTCTTTCTAACCCATGAGGAGATGAGGCAGGAGTTAGGAAGGCAACACTTTAAAAGAAGAGGGAGTCGAGGTGGGCGGCCTGACAGTGATGGGGGGAGGTGGGAAGGTAGATGGGGAGAGTAGGGTCTTCATTCGAACTCCATTGTGATCTGAGCTTTAGTTTTGTTTCTCTTAATCACTTTCAGGGCTCTCCATGTTCTATTTTGACTATGCCACATCCTCACTTCTCTTTTTAACTTCAAAATTTTTATTTTTATTATCAAATAAATAAATTTTATTTATTTGACAGAAAAAACAAAAGCAAACTTTAAGTTTCAACAATTTCCATGGTTCCAAATTTATCCCCAAGCCTTGAAATTGTACATGGACACATTTTTTTCCATCAATGTGTGCATATATGCTCTGTATTGTCCACATAATGTGATTTATAAACATGTTTCCACATATTAACATAGACTCCATATGTATCGCTTTAAGTGGCCATCAAATAAGTCACTGTGGTGATATCTAAGGGCCTTGGTCATTCCACTATTTATGGATATTTGGGTTAAATATCTCTCTATATATTTATATCTATAATTTTATCCCAAGGTATATATATGTATGTGTGTGTGTGTATATATATGTACGTATATGTGTGTGTATATATATATATATTTTTTTTTATGTATCTTTAAAAAATTTTCTTCTCATGCTAGTCCTTTTCTTTTGCATCACTCCTCTGGGTTATATTCTTACAGCATCAATTACCAGGTCAAAAATATAAATCTTTCACAGTCCTTACTACCTACTACCACTTGGTTCTCCAAAAAACAGAAACCTAACCCTGATACACAGTGTTGGTAGCATTATGCAAATGAAGGATCAACGTAGGTTTTTATCATTTTTCATTTACTTTTGGGAAGGCTGCCTTCTTCTATTGCTTTTTTGCTCTAGTTGCCTTTTCTCCCAGACACTCACATTTTCCAACCACCCTCATGTATATCCTGATTCCTCTCCTCACAACTTGTCATTTAGTGAGGTGTATAGCACCCTGTGCATTTGGCAAATGGCTGGTGACACACCAGCTGCCCAGTAGACCGGCATAGAAAGGGGCTGCTGGCGGTTAAACAACCACACACAAGTCGTGACCTCCAGATGCAGAATTTAAAGGCACGAAGGCTTCCTTACTTCTGCTAGGTGTTGGGTGTTTTCCAAAATTCACCTTCAGTGTGTGGTTGGTGAGTTAGTAAGGGTAGGAGGTGAGGCACTGATCACGGCTCAGGTCCCCTGGTTGATCTTTCTGGATGTGGACAGGCAGGGGGCAGGAATGACATGATTTCCAGAGGGATCTGGCTATCCCATGCTTCACTGCTCAGAAAAGTCCCCTGTGCCAGGTAAGCCTGCCGATGCAGGCACACTGCTCCCATTGAAACGAATGGGGGCAAGCAGTTCCCCACACACTCTACAGCACTGAAAACATACAGCAAGGTGTTTTTTTTCACGTGGAGGGGGAAGGGTTAGGGCCCTGGAGAGAGCACTCAAACCAGAGATTTCTTGCAATGTGGTGCCTTCCCAGGATTCTAGATCTACTGAGAACATCATGTAATCCCTCACTCACAGAGTTGATCACTTTGGGATTCAACAAACGAGCAGGCAGTGATAAAGTGAAGAAAAACAAACACCTTAAAAATGGCATTGCCAGGGTCCTTTGTACCTGTTTGTACCCATGTATTGTTTGGATTTGTCTGTAATTGTGGGTTTATGATGATGTCCATAAATGTGCAATCTAAGCAATTTAATTTGTGGGAGCTTTAGGAAAAAGCAGCTTGGTCTACTTCCAAAGTAGACCAAGTGGGTATCATTGGACCTGCAGAGTTGCAGCTGGTGCAGCCCTCCAGAGGTTTTCCCTTCTTCTGTAAACACCTCATCGGATCTGTCCACCATACTATGTACCCTATGCAGGGCGGACGGTGGAAGAGGGTGCAATAAGCAGTGTTGAACAAACAACAGTGAATAAACAAATATGTCCTTAGTGTCCTCACTTTAGTGATGAGAAGACTTCGGTCAGGGAAAGTTCAATAGCTAGCACCAGGGACATGGGTATTTCACGGGACACCTAGACCAGAGTCAGGCCTTCTGCCTCCTGGCCAGCCTCTTTCCTCTTAGCCTGTCTTATGAAGTGGTGATGACTAATTCTTGCCCATACTTTATAGGGTCATTTTTGAGAAATTAAAGCAACATAAAGAAGAACTTATATTTTGTAACTATATGCACGGTGATGGATGCTAACTAGACTTGCGTGGTGATCATTTCATATATACATTTCACAAAATATACAAATATTGAATCACTATGTTATACACTTGAAACTAAAATAATGTCATATGTCAATTACAACTCAATTAAAAAAAAAAAAGGGACTTACCCACCATCAGGGTAGCATAGCATCAGACTGCACCTGGGGTAAATGTTGGAATCTCTCTCCCAGGAGACTTTTAAAGAAAGAACAGACCAATCACCTTGTCTAGACTATATCACCCTATCACCAAATGCCGTGTAACACTGTGTAGCTTTATGTGGTTCCTGAGCATTTATATTTGCATTACTCATTGGACTCTTGTAACAACTTGTAGATATAGGTGTTGCATTTACTGATGAGGTAAATGGGCTGCAAAGCAGCCATGTTCTCTCCTCGATCACACAGCTAGCAAGAGGCAAAGCCAAGATCCGAATGTCCAGTATTTCCCATACGCAGCCAACATCAAGTATTAGGACCAGGTCCCTGACACTGTAGTGGCCCAGGAATTGTTATAATAACTAACATTGCTTAGGCACTAATGTGTTAGATGTTAACTCATCTGATTCTCACAGCAACCCTATGAAGCAGGCATTACCCTCATCTTCATTTTTCAGATGAGAAAACTGAGGTACAGAGAAAATAATAACTTGGTCAAAGTCACCCCACTGGTTAGCTGCAGAGGCAAGATTGGAACCCAGATGGTCTGACGTTAGACCTGAACTTCTAACCACACATCTCCAAGATAAGGTGAAGATGCATGTGCTCATGGTTATCACGTGGCTTCTGGAGGGTCTGCTTGCTTCTTTGAAGACAATGTCAGAGTTGCCTTCCCCAAATAAGGGGAACGCCTCCCCACAAAGGCAGGACAGGCTGATACAGGAACTGGTTCCACATATCCGAAGGCTTTGTGATGTTTAGCCCTGAATACCCCAGAACAGAGAAGAACAGAGCATTTAAAGCTGAACCAGAATAAGTGAGAATGAATAGGGGAAGTGTGGTCTCTGCCTAGCCCTAGATGACAGTGGGCATTCTCAAAGGGCAAGAGCAGAACAGGCAGCACCCAAGAAATGGGTGCCGTGGTTTGGCGTTACAGGGAGTGCCCAGGCTGCAAGAGCAGGTCCTGCCACAGGCCGTGGGCCTGTGTGGTGTCCCTGAGAGAGAAGAGACAGCCCTACAAAACACAGAAGCACAGGCAGAAACTGTTAATAACTCAGATGCATCAATAGTCATCTAGTAGCCCTGACACAGTTGGGGACCACCTGAGCCAAAAGTAAAGAAATGGCTTTTGCATTTTTATTTGAAACTGCTCACTGTGGGCTGGGAGCTGCCATCCCCCAAGTGTCAGAGACGGACAGGGGTCTGGAGAGTTGCTGGATGAAGCAACTTGGCCCTGCTCACGGAAGGTAGATTGGCACGGCTCCTTGAGGCCTGGGCTGCTGAGGGAACACGCATGACTGCTCCCGGCAGCAGCATGCCTTCTGACATCGAGCCCGGGGAGGCCTGGCGGCAGGGAGAGTGGGGTTTGGCGCCGAGAGCCCCAGAGTTGGACAATTGGACTGTTCACAGTTGGGCCACTTTGGGCTGCTGCTAGTTCCGGCTTTTGCTGGATGCCATTTTTCCTTTTCAGAATCATCTCCATTCTGGGTCCCCTTATCTTTCCTTCTGTTTTCATCCTTGTCTTACACAAAAGATGAGGCTAAATGTTCAAGGATCCCCCACCCCAATATCCAGTCAATTAACTTATTCATTTGTTAATTCATCCATTAATCAGACATCAATTACTAGGCTCCAACTGCATGTCAAGCCCTGTGCCAGGCACCATATATACAGCACAAATATGGATAAGAAACAGTACCTCCCTCTAGGAGTTTCTAGACTGTTAATCTTGGAGGTCAAAAGCAAAGATCAGTTTCAGCAAGTAAATAATTAAACAAGGATCTGTGAACCACTATTAGAGTCAGAAGAGAGAGCTGATTCTAATTACTTCATATTCCCCAAGAAAACTGTTCCCTGATGTGACCATCCTCATACTTCTCTGTGCCTTCAGAGAGGCAACAGGAGTTGCAATTGGAGTGGATGGGAGTCCAGTTCCCTGGTGACTTCTACCTGAGGCTTTCCCAGCTGTCCTAGTCCCTGAGGACCTCAGAGAGGAACACGATGTGGAAGCCAGCACACCAGCCCTTCCACCAGCAAGGAGGAAATGTGAGGAGCAGGTGGTAACAACTAGCTGGGAGGAAGCATTTTTAAAAAGGAATTTCATTATGGGACTTCCCTGGTGGCACAGTGGTTAAGAATCTGCTTGCCAACACAGAGGATACAGGTTCGAGCCCTGGTCCGGGAAGATCCCACATGCCACAGAGCAGCTAAGCCCATGAGCCACAACTACTGAGCCTGCATGCCACAACAAAGAGCAGCCTGCATGCCTGGAGCTTGTACACTGCAACAAGAGAAGCCACCACAATGAGAAGTCCAGGCACCACAACGAAGAGTAGACCCTGCTCACCACAACTAGAGAAAGCCTATGTGCAGCAATGAAGACCCAACACAGCCAAATATAAATAAATACATAAATTTATATTAAAAAAGACATTCACAGAAAGATAGACAAAATTAAAAGGCAGAGAACTTTGTACCAGATGAAGGAACAAGATAAAACCCCAGAAAAACAACTAAATGAAGTGGAGATAGGCAAGCTTCCAGAAAAAGAATTCAGACTAATGAGAGTGAAGATGATTCAGGACCTTGGAAAAACAACGGAGGCAAAGATCAAGAAGATGCAAGAAATGTTTAACAAAGACCTAGAAGAATTAAAGAACAAACAAACAGAGATAAACAATAACTGAAATGAAAACTACACTAGAAGGAATCAATAGCAGAACAACAGAGGCAGAAGAACGGATAAGTGACCTGGAAGACAGAATGGTGGAATTCACAGCCACGGAACAAAATAAAGAATGAAAAGAAATGAAGACAGCCTAAGAGACCTCTGGGACAACATTAAACGCAACAACATTCACATTATAGGGTTCCCAGAAGGAGAAGAGAGAGAGAAAGGACCAGAGAAAATATTTGAAGGTATTATAGTCGAAAACTTCCCTAACATGGGAAAGGAAATAGCCACCCAAGTCCAGGAAGTGCAGAGAGTCCCAGGTAGGATAAACCCAAGGAGAAACACGCTGAGACACATAGTAATCAAATTGACAAAAATTAAAGACAAAGAAAAATTATTGAAAGCAACAAGGGAAAAATGACAAATAACATACAAGGGAACTCCCATAAGGTTAACAGCTGATTTCTCAGCAGAAACTCTACAAACCAGAAAGGAGTGGCAAAATATAGTTTAAGTGATGAAAGGGAAAAACCTACAACCAAGATTACTCTACCCAGCAAGGATCTCATTCAGATTTGATGGAGAAATCAAAAGCTTTACAGACAAGCAAAAGCTAAGAGGATTCAGCACCACCAGACCGGCTCTACAACAAATGCTAAAGGAACTTCCTTAAGTGGGAAACACAAGAGAAGAAAAGGACCTACAAAAACAAGCCCATAACAATTAAGAAAATGGTAATAGGAACATACATATCAATAATTACCTTAAACGTGAATGGATTAAATGCTCCAACCAAAAGACACAGGCTTGCTGAATGGATACAAAAACAAGACCCATATATATGCTGTCTACAAGAGAGCCACTTCAGACCTAGGGACACATACAGCCTGAAAGTGAGGGGATGGAAAAGCATATTCCATGCAAATGGAAATCAAAAAAAAGCTGGAGTAACAATACTCATATCAGATAAAATAAACTTTATAATAAAGAATATCGGGGCTTCCCTTGTAGCGCAGTGGTTGAGAGTCTGCCTGCCAATGCAGGGGACATGGGTTTGAGCCCTGGTCTGGGAAGATCCCACATGTCATGAAGCAACTAGGCCCGTGAGCCACAACTACTGAGCCTGCACATCTGGAGCCTGTGCCCCGCAACAAGAGATGCTGCAACAGTGAAAGGCCCACGCACCATGATGAAGAGTGGCTCCTGCACCACAATGAAGAGTGGCCCCCACTTGCCGCAACTAGAGAAAGCCCTCACATGAAATGAACACCCAACACAGCCAAAAATAAATAAATAAATAATCCTTCCTTCTACTTTAGAAAAAAAAAAAAGCAAGAATATTACAAGAGACAAGGAAGGACACTACATAATGATCAAGGGATCAATCCAACAGAAAGCTATAACAATTATAAATATATATGCACCCAACAAAGGAACACCTCAATACATAAGGCAACTGCTAACAACTAAAAAAGAGGAAATTGACAGTAACACAATAATAGTGGGGGACTTTAACACCTCACTTACACCAATGGACAGATCATCCAGACAGAAAATTAATAAGGAAACACAAGCTTTAAATGACACAATAGAACAGATAAACTTGATTGATATTTATAGGACATTCCATCCAAAAACAGCAGATTACACTTTCTTCTCAAGTGCATATGGAACATTCTCCAGGATAGATCACATCTTGAGTCAAAATCAAGCTTTGCTAAATTTAAGAAAATTGAAATCATTTCAAGCATCTTTTCTGACCACAACGCTATGAGATAGAAATCGATTACTATCAAGATAGTAATTGATCAAAATGGGGGAAAAATGTAAAAAACATGAACACATGGAGGCTAAACAATACGTTACTAAATAACCAAGAGATCACTGAAGAAATCAAAGAGGAAATCAAAAAATACCTAGAGATAAATGACAATGAAAAAACAATGATCCAAAACCTATGGGATGGAGCAAAAGCAGTTCTAAAAGGGAAGTTTATAGCAATACAAACCTACCTCAAGAAACAAGAAAAATCTCAAATAAACACTCTAAGCTTACACCTAAAGGAACTAGAGAAAGAAGAACAAAAAACCCAAAGTTAGTAGAAGGAAAGAATTCATAAAGATCAGAGCAGAAATAAATGAAATAGAAACAAAGAAAACAACAGCAAAGATCAATAAAACTAAAAGCTAGTTCTTTGAGAAGATAAACAGAATTGATAAACCTTTAGCCAGATTCATCAAGAAAAAGAGGGAGAGGACTCAAATCAATAAAATTCAAAATGAAAAAGGAGAAGTTACAACAGACACCACAGAAATACAAAGCATCCTAAGAGACTACTACAAGCAAGTCTATGCCAAAAAAATGGACAACCTGGAAGAAATGGACAAATTCTTAGAAAGAGATAATCTTCCAAGACTGAACCAGGAAGAAATAGAAAATATGAACAGACCAATCAAAAGTAATGAAATTGAAACTGTGATTAAAAATCTTCCAACAAACAAAAGTCCAGGACCAGATGGCTTCACAGGTGAATTCTATCAATCATTCAGAGAAGAGTTAACACCCAACCTTCTCAAACTCTTACAAAAATTTGCAAAGGAAGGAACACTCCCAAACTCATTCTATGAGGCCACCATCACCCTGATACCAAAACTAGACAAAGATACTACAAAAAAAAAAAAAAGAAAGAAATTACAGACCAATGTCACTGATGAATATGATGCAAAAATCCTCAACAAAATACTAGCAAACAGAATCCAGCAACACATTAAAAGGATCATACATCATGATCAAGTGGAATTTATCCTAGGGATGCAAGTATTCTTCAATATACAAAAACCAATCAATGTGATATACCATATTAACAAACTGAAGAAGAAAAACCATATGATCATTTCAATAGACGCAGAAAAAGCTTTTGACAAAATTCAACACCATTTATGATAAAAACTCTCAAGAAAGTGGGCATAGAGGGAACGTACCTCAACATAATAAAGGCCATATATGACAAACCCACAGCAAACATCATTCTCAATGATGAAAACTGAAAGCATTTCCTCTAAGATCAGGAATAAGACAAAGATGTCCATTCTCGCCACTATTATTCAACATATTTTTAGAAGACCTAGCAATGGCAATCAGAGAAGAAAAAGAAATAATAGGAATGCAAATTGGAAAAGAAGAAGTAAAACTGTGACTGTTTGCAGATGACATGATACTATACATGGAGAATCCTAAAGATGCCACCAGAAAACTACTAGAGCTAATCAATAAATTTGGTAAAGTTGAAGGATACAAAATTAATGCATAGAAATCTCTTGCATTCTTATACACTATTGATGAAAAATCTGAAAGCGAAATTAAGGAAACACTCCCATTTACCATTGCAACAAAAAAATAAAATACCTAGGAATAAACCCACCTAGGGACGCAAAAGACCTGTATGCAGAAAACTATAAGACACTGATGAAAGAAATTAAAGATGATACAAACAGATGGAGAGATATACCATGTTCTTGGATTGGAAGAATCAATATTGTGAAAGTGACTATACTATCCAAAGCAATCTACAGATTCAGTGCAATCACTATCAAATTACCAATGGCATTTTTTACAGAACTAGAACAAAAAATCTTAAAATTTGTATGGAGACAAAAAAGACCCCGAATACCCAAAGCAGTCTTGAAGGAAGAAAACCGAGCTGGAAGAATCAGACTCCCTGACTTCAGACTATACTACAAAGCTACAGTCATCAAGACTATATGGTACTGGTACAAAAACAGAAATATAGATGAATGGAACAGGATAGAAAGCCCAGAGATAAACCCATGCACCTATGGTCAACTAATCTATGAAAAAGAAGGCAAAGATATACAATGGAGAAAGGACAGTCTCTTTAATAAATGGTGCTGGGAAAACTGGACAGCTACATGTAAAAGGATGAAATTAGAACACTCCCTAACACCACACACAAAAATAAAGTCAAAATGGATTAGAGACCTAAATGTGAGACCGGACACTATAAAACTCTTAGAGGAAAACGTAGGAAGAACACTCCTTGGCATAAATCACAGCAAGATTTTTTTTTGATCCACCTCCTAGAGTAATGGAAATAAAAACAAAAATAAACAAATGGGACCTAATGAAACTTGAAAGCTTTTGCACAGCAAAGGAAACCATATACAAGAAGAAAAGACAACTCTCAGAATGGGAGAAAATATTTGCAAACGAATCAACAGACAAAGGATTAATCTCCAAAATATATAAATAGCTCATGCAGCTCAATATTAAATAAACAAACAACCCAGTCCAGAAATGGGCAGAAGACCTAAATAGACATTTCTCCAAAGAAGACATACAGATGGCCAAGAACCACATGAAAAGCTGCTCAACATCACTAATTATTACAGAAATGCAAATCAAAACTACAATGAGGTATCACCTCACACCAGTTAGAATGGGCGTCATCAGAAAATCTACAAACAACAAATGCTGGAGAGGGTGTGGAGAAAAGGGAACCCTCTTGCACTGTTGGTGGGAATGTAAATTGATACAGCCACTATGGAGAACAGTATGGAGGTTCCTTAAAAAATTAAAAATAGAATTACCATATGACCCAGCGATCCCACTACTGGGCATATACCCAGAGAAAACCACAATTCCAAAAGACACATGCACCCCAATGTTTATTGCAGCACTGTTTACAATAGCCATGTCCTGGAAGCAACCTAAATGCCCATCGTCAGACAAATGGATAAAGAAGTTGTGGTACATATATACAATGGAATATTACTCAGCCATAAAAAGGAACGAAATTGGGTAATTTGTAGAGATGTGGATGGATCTACAGATTGTCATACAGAGTGAAGTAAGTTAGAAAGAGAAAAACAAATATCGTATATTAACTCATATATGTGGAACCTAGAAAAATGGTACAGATGAACCGGTTTCCAGGGCAGAAGTTGAGACACAGATGTAGAGAACAAATATATGGACACCAAGGGGGGAAAGTTGTGGGTGGTGGGTGGTGGTGGTGGGGTGAATTGGGAGATTGGGATTGATATATATACACTAATATCTATAAAATAGATAACTAACAAGAACTATATACTTAGTTATCTATTTTATACATATTAGTGTATATAACTATATATATATACACTAATATGTATAAAATAGATAACTAATAAGAACTATAAAAAATAAATAAAATAAAATTCAAAACAAAAATCAGGTGGCAGGTCAGATTTGGTCTACGAGACATGGTTTGCTGACATCTCCTCTAGATATTTCCCTTTTCCAAACATACCTTCCATGTAAGGAAATGGTCACAGTTCAGTGCCAGTGATTGATAGTTTGCAGGACAGAGCCTTGTCTTCCAAGTGCCAAAATTCAAGATACTGAGAGCAGCCAAGCCCCTGTGCTGTATCCTTCAAAGAGCAAAAAGAAACAGGATGCCAACTTTGTGAACTTGAACAAAAAGTGATCATTTGAGGAAAGAAACAGTAAGGAGAGAGAACCCTGACAATTAGTACTCACTAGCTCAAAGAGAATCACTAATGAGGGGTGATGGCCAATGATAAGGAAATGCATATCAATTTTCCAATTTACCTCCAGAAAGCCTCTTAATTTTAGAAGGGATTCATCTTATAGTTGATTGAAGAACTAAAACAGGTAGATAATTGTTCCTCAGGACCATCTCTCTTACCAACTCAAGGGCAAATGGGTTAAAAAAAAAAAGAAAACCCACTCAAGGATGTAGAGAAAAGGGAATATTTGTGTACTGTTGGTGAGAATGTAAATTGGTGCAGCCACTGTGGAAAATAGTACAGAGGTTTCTCAAAAAAACTAAAAATAGAACTACTATATAACCCAGCAATTTCACTCCTGGATATACATATCACAAAAGCAAAAACACTAATTCAAAAAGATATATGCACCATGTTCATAGCAGCATTATTTACAATTGCCAGGACATGGAAATAACCTAAGTGTCCATCTGAAGTTGCATGGATAAAGAGGATGTGAGGTATATATATATATATATATATATATATATATATATATATATATATATAAAATATATATGCAGTGGAATACTACTCAGCCATAAAAAGAGAATGAAATTTTGTCATTTGCAGCAACATGGATGGACTTAGAGGGCATTATGTTAGGTGAAATAAAGGTCAGACAGAAAAAGACAAATACTGTGTGATATCACTTATTTGTGGAATCTAAAAATACAACAAACTAAAAAAAAAAAAAAAATACAACAAACTAGTGAATATAACAAAAAAGAAGAAGACTCACAGATATAGAGAACAAGCTAGTGGTTACCAGTGGGGAGGGATGGAGGGGCACTATAGGGAAGAGGGAGTGGGAGGTACAAACTATGTAAGATAGGCTCAAGGATGTGTTGTACAGCACCGGGAAAATAACCAATATCTTGTAATAACTGTAACCTTTAAAAATTGTAGAAAACTAAAAAAAAATTTTAGAAACCTCACTCAAACACTTGAGGGTGTCTGGCCAAGTTACATCTTAGCCCATGTGGGGAGGAAGAACATTCAGGGAGCAGAGATGGAGGGAGAAATAGTGTGAACCCAAGAAGTCTTTTACTCAACACAATTGTGTATTACATAGAAAGAGAAAAACTCCTTTCCTCAACACTGCAGTGATGGGTTTATATGACTTTTCAATTTGGAATCCTAGGATCTTTTATGGGATAAATCTCCAAAGCAGTGAGTTTCTTTAATGGCATCTTTTTGTCTTTAGAATTTATATTTTTCTTATAGATCATAATCCCTCTACTTCATAAGAAGAGTGCCCCTCAAAATTTTAAGACTTGGGATTTCCTAGAGAAAAGATTCTAAAGGAACTCATAGTCTCATGGTGTTTGATTCACTTGGAAATATCTAGAATGTAAAGAGTAATATAAAGAAATCTTATTGGGTCTTTCCAATTCTGAAAGTAAAGTCTATATAATTTCAGCCTCTCCCAACTTCTTGTTTTCCCGTCTTGGAGATTACAAAGAGTTCTTGGAGCCTGGAAGACACAAAGCTCTCCTTGAATCTTCCAGCCCTTGTCACTATGTCTAGGAGAAGCAAGGCGAGTGGCAGCAGCAACTGTGGTATTGGGTATTTTGGAATTGATTTTAAGGTTCCCTAGATGCACCGCTTCATGGGACATGAGTATAATTTATAGATAGGTTCAAAACAAATAATTTTTCATGATTCTTTCAAGAGCTTGTAGACGGGACTGTGGATTCCTACTATTACAGACACCTCACTGAGAAGCATCATGCTGGTGGTATTGGGTATAATTCTAAGCTTTCAGATCCGCTTTTTCCATGTCCAGAGACAGCGGTCTCTCAGGCTTTAAACTTGTGAGTCTACCCTGTTCATGTGAGCACCTCTGATACTCACTTTATCAGTTCCCAATTCTCTCCCTATTGGAACTCTGTTGACTACTCTGAAAGGCAATTAAAAATTGTTGACTATCCATCACAGGTGATCTCAACTTACTTTTGAGTTCTGTGAAGTGAATTTTGATTGCTAGGAGCTGTTTCCTTTTAACCCAACTGGAAAGAATATGGAAACATTTCTGCCTTGCCTTTCACATTTGATTGATACTTTTCACTTTGAAAGCTAATTACATCTGATGTGAAGGGAAAATGGGATTCAGAAATACGGGTGGTCTTTTCATGAATTTTTACTCTGAAAATGTGGGTCATGTGTTCATTTTTTTTGTGCCTCGGTTTACCCACTGTCCTGCTAAGGTAACGTTCCATTCCTTGTCCTCTAAGAGAAGCGAGTGATGGAAGTGACCATTCTAACCCATGATCTCACAGACTCTCAGCCCAGGAAGGACCTCCAAGGTCACTCTGTCTGACCATCCGCTTGTTACAGGAATGCTCTCACAGGGTCCATGACACGTGGTGTTTGGTCCCTGTGTAAACTCTGCCAGGAACTGGAACCCTCCATATTCAAGGCAACCATTTCATTTCTTAATAGGTCTAATTGTTAGAACCTTTTTCCTTATACTCAAACACCTTTCCGTGATAGCTGCCTATTGGTCTCAGTTCTGCCTTTTGAAGCAAAGCCAAATAGATGGAATTTCCACTCTTTAGTTTGACTTCTCTTTGATAGCCATATTTGTAAGTTGTTTGAGGCACAATTTGAAGAACACTCTGAGAAAAATAAATGTATTATTACATTTGTTGTGGTCATTCCTGCTATTAGTGAAGTCTTAATTAAACAAACAAACAAACAAAATGTGCTCCAAAGAAGTAAGAAACCTATTGGGTATGCTTGTTCAATACATTAGTTACCTGAGACACAGGTGACACACATCCCTAAATCCTGCCTGGATGATGGCTTCTCTCCCATCTGCAATGTTTACACAGCTAATGAGACAGCTGCATTTTCAGTCTGACCAGGAAGTCAAGGACCTGGGAATCCCAAAGGACTTTCAGATGAAATACCTTGGATATGTTTATAAATGTTAATCAAGAGATTATAGCACCAGTTGGGAGAAATTTTTATCAAATCTCCCACCTTAGGGGATGGAAGAAGTATTGTTTATTTGTTCAACAAATATTTGTTGAATATCTCTTATGTGCCATGCTATGTTTTAGATGTTTGTGTTACATCAGAGATCAAACAGACAAAAATCCTTGTCCTTATAAAGCTTACATTCTGGTGAGAAGATTTTTAAATTGTGTAATAAAACATCAAAATAAATAAGTATATTACACTGTAGGTTAAAAGGTGGCAGGTGTTTTAAAGAATAAAAAACAGAACCACCTTAGGGACAGAAATACTGGGGGTGGGGGTGAGGGTCAAGGTTGCAGTTGTAAATAGGGTATCAGGGTGGGCCTCCTGAGAATATGACAGCTCGATAAGAGACTTACTAGGAATGACCAGGGAAATAGGAAGAAAACCAAGAGAAAGTAAAATATAAAAATGTTGTCTTGAGTATTTTAAAAGTCCAGGGAGAAATCATTGAGGGTTGCCTTTAAAATGCTTAGTATGGGCTTCCCTGGTGGCACAGTGATTAAGAATCCGCCTGCCAATTCAGGGGACATGGGTTCGAGCCCTGGTCCGGGAAGATCTCACATGCCACGGAACAACTAAGCCCATGTGCCACAACTACTGAACCTGCGCTCTAGAGCCTGTTAGCCACAACTACTGAGCCCTCATGCCACAACTACTGAAGCCCGTGCGCTTAGAACCCATGCTCTGCCACAGGAGAAGCCACCGCAATGAGAAGCCTGCGCACCACAACGAAGAGTAGTCCCCGCTCGCCACAACTAGAGAAAGCCCGTGGGCAGCAACGAAGACCCAACGCAGCCAAAAATAAATAAATTTATAAAAATAAATAAATAAAATGCTTAGTGTGATGTGGTCATTGCGAACTAGCTTTGTGAGTGTGGTTCTGCGTGCTGGGAGGGGAAAGGTGAGATAGCTACAGGGCAGAGTGTGGCAATGCCCTCGGGGTAGATTGATACAAAGCCAGAGGAGTTTTTGTGAAAAACAAAACACTCCGGAAGACAAGAGAGGTAAATCTGCATGATCAGAGTCATGCCCACATGAACAGACTAAGGCAAAAAAGATGGGCCTGATCCAAGGTGGGGCCTCCACAGTACAGAATAGGAGAGTGGAGCCCACCAGTGTGACCAGAGACAAAAAAAAAAAAAAGGCAGAAGGAAGAACTCCTAGTTCTGCCTATTTTAACTGAGGGGGTAGTTAAAATATCCATCTTAGGCTGTATCTCTCTGCACTGTTCTGAAAGTAGAATAAATTAGGGAGACAAATCAGAGAGATACTCCCCCGAACTGAGCTGAGAAGGAGGTGCTGGCACATTCTCTTAGTTTCTACCAAGGTTAGAAATGTTGTGCCTAGAGCCTAAATCCTAAGGAAACTCACTGCCAAGCCAATAGACAGAGTGTACATTCAGAAGCATGTCTTGGGCCTAGAAAGACAAAGATGAAGCCTCTGCCAGAAGAAGCCATCATCTCAAGGTTAAAGGTCTATTGAAAAGGATATCAAAAAATAGGCAATACAAAAGGGACTGTCTTGTTCTTTTTTTTTTTTTTCGCTGTACGTGGGCCTCTCACTGCTGTGGCCTCTCCCGTTGCGGAGCACAGGCTCCAGACGTGCAGCCTCCACGGCCATGCCTCACGGGCCCATCCGCTCCACGGCATGTGGGATCTTCCCGGACCGGGGCATGAACCCGTGTCCCCTGCATCGGCAGGTGGACGCTCAACCACTGCGCCACCAGGGAAGCCCCTGTCTCGTTCTTTGACTCTTTGGAGCCATCCTCATGACAGACCACTACAGTGGCCTGCATACTGCCCTCTGGTATCCCCTTCCACCATGAGATAGTTTCCTTGGGCACCAAAATGAGTTTTGTGTGCTCTATTGTCAGAGACCTACAGAGAAACCGGAGATCTGGGGGAACTCAGGTCATAGGGATGCAGAGTTTAATGGATGGAATCCCCTCAAGCTATGCTTTGGCTCTTCAGGATTTGGGACAGCTCATTCCAAACATTAACCACTCGACAAGGTATTTAGGGGCCAAGAAAATATCTGAGAACTGGAAAGTTTATTGTCTCAAAAGAGAACTATAAAAATGAAATTAATAAATATTTATTTTGCGGAACATGATATGATAACCACCACTTCTTTAATCGCTAAATTTAGTATTAATAAAAATTACATGACACTTGAACACAATGTATAGATTTTCTCTTTACAAGAATTCCTATGTAGACACAGGAGCTGCCAGGAAGCCATCACCAATCATGATTTAAATTACTCATAGCCATATAATTTCAAAAGCAAAAGTATAATTCTAAACTTTATTTTTATAGCAAAAAAATACCTTCAAATGTGGGATGTGGGTACATTTTGATATATGTGGTATAGGGCGGGATTTGGAATCTTCAGAAATAAGTCTAAGGACTAAGAAGGTGTGAACATAGACCTAACCTGAGGCCATACGTTGGATGTCAGGGAAACAAACACCCATTTAATCTGTAGTTAGGAAGCCAGGATATATAAAGATAAAATAGCAGTTACATTATAGCCTTTAGAGAAAAGGTTCCAGTTCAAGTGCCAGAGCTCTGTGGTGGGAAAGCCTCTCTGCCGCAGTTCCCCGTGGCTGGCTCCACCCTTACCTCTCCCCCGTCTTCTCCCCGTAACATGGCCTCATTCATTTACTTCAGCAGCTCCTTTCTGGAACAAATTCTCACAAATCCCTTCCAGAATGCTACAGTGACAGAGTTCTCACCGGCTTTGATTTATGAGATTTGAAACACTTTCTTTTTGGAAATATTTATATTTGATCCCTTTTGGACAGACTGCACATAACTAGAGCTTATCACATTGTTGGAAATCATGGGCAGGCTCTAAGAGGCAGGAACCCTGAGCTGGCCGAGGGCTGGGAGTGTAAAGATTAATATCCATTTGTGCTTTTCCGTCCTCAACCCCTGATAACTGTAAATAGTGTTTGGAAGAGATTGGGGTGCATCATGATGTATTACACGGTGGCGGTGATTCTGCTTGTTATGTCTTCAACAGTGATTTATCATTCTCTGCAGTGACACAAATCATGGGCCTTTGCCTGACCCTCTGGAATGTACGCACGATTTGCAGACTGTAACGGTGATGAATCTGTGTTTATATCATAACATTTTTAACCTGAGCTAAACCTGACCTCCTGCTTCAATTTGGAAATGTATCGAACATAAACTTTTGAAAATCTCTTTGGTTTTACTCGTATTATAGTCTGACCCTCTTTTCCACTTTTTGGAGGAACTAATGAGAATCAGTAAATAGTGAGAAGGTCAAATTTGAGATAAAATCATTTTCTCAGTTTTTCCTTACCTGGTATTGTTTTCATGTAAATACTATAGTGAGTAAAAGATCGGTACAGACTTGCCTTGTTCCAGCAATCGACATCCTGGTTGATTGGAGGATCAACAAGGAAGAGAGCCCTGATAGCCTGATCTTTCAAAATCTGAAAATTAAGAAGAGTCTACTAATCTCTCCCTGGGTATTTATTTGAAGGACGTGTGGGCTCTAGTGGACAAGTGTTTGTGTCTGTGTGTATACATTTTTCCCAAGAATGGGGCAGGCAGTTGAGTCCAAGCCTTTTCAGGCTTCCCTTCAAAGCAATGATTTTCTCTGAAACAGGGTCTAGGGACTTGAGAAGGTCTTTAGGAAGTTCTACATAAAAACGCTGTATTTCTTTGGGTTATTTTCCTTTCTGTGAAGTGTGAAAGCAGTATGAAATATCAAAAAAAAAATTAAAATAAAATGGAAAACCTTGTCTTTCCTGTCTGGAATGATCTTTCATATTCTAATTGATTGTCATTTTTCATTCATTTGAGAAACCCAAGCATCTTGGGTTAAGAAATAATATTTGAGTTGCAATGATTACATTTAAATGGATAACTGAGAAAGCAAACAGCTGCAGTTTATACCAAAAACTTGTTTCTTTTAGGTATTTGTCCTAGATTCTCAGTTTTGAGACCGAAAATGAAATGATGCTCCAACCTGGCCAAGCAGTGAAGAGGGTGAATTTTCCCCAGGGTTGCATGTGGTTAGAGCACTGACCCCTACATCCCTCAGTCAGTAACGGGCTCCAGGATTGCCTTACCTGATGCCCTCACCGTGTCCTTGCTCACCCACAGATTGTCCCTTGTTTTCAAATGCCTGTCAATAAATAAGCTAAGATGACGAATTTGTCTGTGATAATGTGCTGAGGCAATATGCATTTTAGCTGAAGCCTGGAATCCACTCCGCGTGTACTGCCGAAGCCTGCAGTGATTTCAAGGGTGGAATTTCAGGTGAGCGTGAATCCAGGGAAAAGTGGAAGCACACTGGTATTGGTTACATCCTCACCTCACCTGACAAAGAAGATACAATCCCTTTACTGCCTTGTTTTTCTAATTTTTAGATGTGGAATTCTCAGCCACTCTCAAAACAATAGAAATTTCACAAGGATTATCAAAAGTGATATTAATTTGCTAATTTAGACAGATGAAGAGGAATGACAATGAATTTTCACTGTATACCAGTACTTTGTCATATATAGTGGGTTATTAATATCACCCTGGAGCTTTGGCAAACACAATTCTTCACCACATTCTACTTTTTCATAAACATCTTATCTCATCCAACCTAACATAACTCCTAATACTTTATATAACCATGAAATCCAACACTCCACCTTCATTGGATAGTTCTTTTTCAAAGCCCAATCTTTCTTAAACTGACTTCATATGACAACAACATTAATTGCTATTTTATGCACATACACAGACAGACTTCTTCACAACTTTACTTCTTGGTAACTTACAAGTGCACTAGTTGACAGCATCCTCAATTAGCAGAGTCATTTCCATATCCTGGACATATACATTGATCAGAAAAGATGACAATTTATTTTTAGACAGACGCAGACTGCATATTTTAAATATATTTCCCATTTGGCAAAAATAGTGTTGTAGCTAATGTATGTACAATATTTCCAAAAACATTGGTACTTTCCCATAAATATCTTCCATATTTTTTTCCAGTGAGTAATAAAAAAGGTTGAGGTGGGATGTGTTTTATCCCACCACATTATATCATTCCTATTTTTCCTCTTTGTTGGATGGCAATCAGGGGCCCTGATGCCAAGCTTTGGAAGCAACAGCATCTGGCTCCTTGGCAGATCCTGCAGGCAGACTTGTTGCCAGCCTCTAAGCTGTGTCTGGGTCTGTTGCATGGTTTGGCTGCAGATGGACTCTCTGGGTTGCCTCGTGCTTCTGGAAGCCAGTCCTGGCTTTCCTTTGATTCTGAGGACTTTACTCATTTTTATTCATTTGTGAAGAAGGGCCTATCCAAATGCTTTATGAAACCAACACTGGAGAACATTAATGGATCAAATTTTGCCTTTGAAAAGGCAGAGGTCAATGTGTATTTGGACAGCAGACGTGGCATTCTGAAGGTGGGTCTACACATGTCCGTGTGTCTCTCCATGAACTTCTATTCTAAGGAGTTTGGAAAGAGGCCAATTATGTTTTATCATCTCTCCGTCCCCCAGGATGAGGCTGTGTGGTTACCTGAAAAGAAAGAAACATGGGAGAGCTCAGACTTCCTCAGATCAGTAAAACCTCCCATTTCTTTTGTCTTTTCAGTGAATCAAACGCTGAGGAAATAAACACACGTGATGGAGGTCCTCTCATCTTCACCTCTGTGCCATATTATTGCCCATATGAGTATGGAATTCTACCATACCTAGAAAGAAGGATGAACATTAAGCCTTAATTTAGTCTGAACTAAGCACACGTATCAAAGCCAGATCACTTCCATTAGTGTTCCCTAAGGCTCTGGCCTCCTGGGAGAGGCTACTGAATTTTCTTAGCATTGTGAAACCCTGTCACCAATGATTTTTTTACCCATGACAATCCACTAAAAATCTTTATATCCTGCACATACAAACACACCCACAGCTTAATTAAAATATAACTTATTTTTGTTTTAAGGATTATAAGAATTGCATGAGTGCCTTCACTCCTTCATTGATTCACTTGTTAGCAGCTTTTTATTGAACATTTATTATTTGCTAAAGAGAAAATATTGCTCATGGAGTTTATATTCTACTGGGGAAGCTGGGCAATAAAACAATTATCAAGTCAGTTAACAAGATAATTTTACGTAGTGATAGTGCTATGAGGAAAATAAAACAGAGTCACTGGATGAAGTGTTTGTGGGGTAGAAGGAGAGCTACTTAAGACTGATTGGAAGGATTATTCAAGGAAGCGACATTAGATCTAAGACCTAAATGACAATGAACAGGAGCCAGCTAATCTGGGAGAACAGTGACCTGGAAGAGGAAATACAAGGGCACCGCAATGGGAATAACCTTGGCACATTTGAGGAACAAAAAGACATTACATATCATAGCAGAGAGTGAATGGCAAGAAGCCCCATGAGAAAGGTAAGCAGGGGCTAGATCACGGAGGCGCTGCAGCACTGTGGGCCACAGCAAAGCTCGCAGTTTGTTCTAAGAGCAATGGGCAGCCACTGGAAGTTTTAAGTAGAGAAATGACATGATCTAATTTATATGTTTAAAAAAGTCACTCTGGCTACTCTGCAGAGAAGAAGCAAGAAACCAGTTGGAAGATTGTCGCAATAGTGAGACAGATGGTTTCAGATAATAATGCTAGTAATACCTACATTTATTGAGTGCTTACTGTGATTTGGGGGCTGTTCATGCTTTATATTAGGTGAGGCTCAAGAAAAGAAACCTGACTTAGGAGTTATCTTCCCCATATCATAGGTTAAAAAAAAATAGGATTTCAACCTATAAATGTCTAATTCAGGTAGGCATGCCGCCTCATGCTATGAAACCAAACCAGAGTAGAAAACCATTATTTTACGTTTATTCGTATGCCTTCAAATAAGAAAGATATGCAGGTAAAATGTATGTTTAGATATCAAAGCCTTACCAATAAAGTGAACAGTTCTTTCACAAACTCTAATTGGGATTTTAAAAAGTCATGGCAGATAGCTCTCAGAAAACACTAAGAATTCAGACAGCAAGCAGTTAATCAAGGCTTAGGATACCTTTTTGTGCAATTGTAATAATGGTGAATGAAATTCTGTTTCTATTACAGAAAAGCTGGGTTTTCCTGGAAGACTTCACAGGCTTTTCCTTCATCCTTAAATTCCACTGGCTCTTTGAATGCCTCTTAGTATACCTGTGGGGCATGGAAAAGAAGAATTTCTTTCCCTGAATTTATCGGGTGTTATATTTCACAACTCTTTTAATCACCAAGTTTATCTATAAGCTTTCCTTGAGTTGAAAGCTTCTGGAGATGTGAGGAAAGTAAGTTCTAATATACCAAGGAGTAGGGAAGGGCTCTCTCAGCAAATATGGATATCTACTGTGGTCTATGGTTGCACATGTAACAAAGAACACAAAAGAACGATAAGAGCATTACCACAGAGACATGACTAACTAATGGGGGCAATCTGCAATGCAGCGCTTGTGTGTCAGTTGAGTTCTCCACCAGATTTTCAAATCTATGCTAACCTTGGACAAAAGAACATTGTTCTCAGATCATCACTACTTAGTTAACTTCACCAATTCTTTTTTTTTTCTCTTTTTTAAAATCATTACAAATGTCAGTTGCTGTTACTTTTATATTGGTTCCCACTTCTGGTTTCTTATCACTTTCTGTAATGGCAGAAATTTGTTCTCATAAATGTATATTAAACATCACCAAACCCCCTCAATTCCTCTAAATCAGTCTAATCTAAGGAATGTAAACTAAAGTTTTCATCCCTATGAAGCAAGTAGATACCTCCACCAAGATGATGTGCATGTTTGGACTCAAGTCATCAAATCCTTTAACTCGAACAGAGTTTTTAAAAAATCAAATATTTGACAGAATTAACAAGTCATTTGCCTGAATGTATCAATTAATTTAATCAAGAAAATAGAACCAATTATGTATGTAGTCTTAATCATAGTACTGAAATCACTTCCATTTGAAGCCCATTTTTAAACTAATACTTTTGGACAAAATATTTTCCTTTATACTAAAACTTTGTATACTCCACCTAGGAGCAAATACTTCCTCAGAATTCTGCCACTTGTTTTCTGTCAGTTGAAAATGTTATGTCAGTATAAAATATTATGAAATCTTCCCTACAACTTATTATTGAAGTGTAGCTAGTTTCACATGCTTATTATCACAAATATTAGGATCCAGACATAATGACCTTGAGATTCCTCATTTAGGCATGAGCAGTGACTATTACTACTCTAAAAATACCACAAAACAAAAAGGGGGGCTGGTCTTGAAGACTGAAGTGTCCTTTTACTAAATGGCTCAGAACCTTCCTAGAACATTTAACTTTTCTGGCCTCAAACCTAATAGCTTCTGGGTTTCTTCCTTTACATATTGAGTTCTTTGAAAACATGATATTTGAGTTCAGGTGACCAGGATCAGTTCCAGGAGAGAAGTGTGGACAGAGAGTGGGCTGTCAGGACCGCCAGCATTCCATAGGGCCTTCCCTTCATTGCAGGCATCCTTTAGTTGGGTTACAGCATGTGTTATGTGAGTCCCACATTATAACCTTTTGTAGGCAGCCTTGTGGCACCGTTTACAATTACAGATCTTTCAGAGCCATTTGATCTCCAGACAGACCATCTCTACAGTGTGGTCCTTAGTCCTAGGACTCACTTAACACAAACATGGCAGGCTCTGTGGAATGCTGTGAAGGTTTGTGGATCCCAGGCAAATAACCCTGAGGACACCGGAGCAAAAGGTCAGAGTACGTCTTAGCTGTCCCCCTGAACATTAATAAACATTAAGTAACTTGTTGAAGTTTCCTCTCCTCTTTCCCCATCTGAAAGTTCCCACCACCTTTTTGCTTTCATTGTCATCTGGTGCTGTTCTGAGGATCCTGCTTTCCTTGAAGCTCTCGCAAGAGGAAGATATTTTTATTCTACACCCTACATATCACAAGTTTTAGAGGTGCAGTGGGTGTCCTTGCTCTCTTTGCTGCTTCCTCTATTCTTCTTCAAAACCCTACTTTGAAATAAATATCATCAGACTTCATTACTCATCACTCCTCCTCATTTCTTGAGCCTACTGACCTCCCAGTTTCTTTCGGTCATTCAGAGATGGCTTGGGCACCTTGCTTATGGACCCCCTTCCCACTGTCATCATTCATGGTGACTTCATCCTCTATGTTGATGATCCAGCTAACATCCAGGCCTCTTATTTCTTTGATCCCCTTTGCTCCAAAGACTTTTTCCTCTAGAGGTCGGCTACACACACTCATGGCCATACGTTAGACCTTGTCATTAACAACAACCGAACAACTTCCAAAATCTCAAGTTTAGGCACCTTCCTCTTTGACCACCATCTGCTATCCTTCCTGTTACTGTTCTATTATCCCCCTCAAATAGTACTGTGACACTAGCATGACTGACAATCTATTGGCCCACCTCCACTTTTTCACTATTCATCACCACCACCACCACCTCCTACACACACATATTCTCACTTCCTTTCTTAGCTGAGAT
Source organism: Aethalodelphis obliquidens (assembly GCF_003676395.1). NCBI lineage: Eukaryota > Metazoa > Chordata > Mammalia > Artiodactyla > Delphinidae > Aethalodelphis > Aethalodelphis obliquidens. Next base: position 22,703,604 of record NW_020837968.1, read on the forward strand.
TCCTGGCCCAGCAGCATAAACACTCCTTTGCAAATACCCTTAACAACTGTGCCTCTTTCTTCCTCGATCATGCATGCTTATTAAAATTCCAATACTTGCTCAACCTACCTATCCACTTATTCTTCGCTGGGACTCAAGAGCATAAAGCTACTGAACTGAAATCACTTTGCTTCTTTTTAAAAGGAAATGTACCTGCTTCTTTCTAAGGCCAAGTCCTTCATTTATGATCTGAATCTCATCCCTTGTGCTCATCTCAAGGACTTTGCTCCTGCAATTATTTCATCTCTGTCTTTCTTCCTTAATTTCTCTCTATGTCTTATATTCACTTCCATCAGTGAACAAACAAGAATCAATAGCATCCATGTTAAAAGTCTCCTGACACCTCTTCCCATTCTGGGTCCAGCCTCACATCTGTGCTTCCTTTCAGAGGAAAATCCTTGAAATGATTGTTATGACTTATCGTTTCCCTTTCCTCACTTCTCAATATCACTTAAAACCAATCCAACCAAACTTTTGTCCCCTTCATTACACTAGAAAGGCTTTGATCAAGGTTGCCAATGCCAAAGCCAGGAGTCAGCTTTCTGCCCTCCTCCTGTGGGAGCTCTCACCAGCATTTGGAGGAAGGGACTGCTCCTATACCCCAGTGGCTCTGTGTTGGGCTCTTCTCATGCTTCCTTCTCTCCACTTCTCCTTAAGTGTTGGGGTGCCCCAGGACCCTGTTCTTGACTTTCTAATTCATCTACATTCTCCCCAGGTGATCTCATCCAGTCTCATAGATTTAAGACTTACCTTTATGCTGTTGACCATTGCACTTATTTATATAGCTCTGACATGCTTTTGAGCTCCAGATTCAAATACTCATCTCAACATCCTCACTCATATGACTAACAGGTACCTCGCAATCAGCAGTGTCAACACTGAACTTGATTTTCCTTCCTTCTCTCAGATCACTTCCTCTCCATCATGACCAAACTTTCTCCCTTTCTATATATGGCATCATGATACACTCAATTGCTCTGACTATAAACCTTGGAGTCATTATTGATACTTCTCCTTCCCTCAAGCTCTACATCCAATCTATTGTACAACTTCTAAACTATATCTCCAATCATGGTCCAAGGCCCCATCATCTCTCATTTGAATTGCTTCCCTGACCCCTATTGTCTATCTTGCACAGAGCAGAAGTAAATTTACTAAAGCATAAATCAGATTCATGTCACACACACCCCCACCCCCGACCCCCCGCTAAAGCTCTCTTATGTCTTTTAATTATGCTTAAAATTAAATTCAAAGTGGCCACCATGATCTGGAACCTGCCTTCCCATCTGACCACCCCTGAAACCCCTCTTCCTGTTGCTCTCTACACTTCAGCCTCACTGGCCTTTCAGCCACACTCATTTCATCTCAAGACCATTGCTCCTGCTGTCCTGACAGCTTGGAGGACTCTTCAGACCCTCAGATCTTTGTGTGCCGGTCTCCTCCTCATTCAGGCCTCAGCTCAAATGGCCCCTTGGCGGAGATTCCTTCATGCCCTTGCTCAAGCAGTGCCCTGCCTGCCAACCCCAATCCCCAGTGCTCTCCCCTATAGAGCCTTATTTTATCTCAGAGCACTTAGAATTACTTGAAATGATCACATTTGTTTGTTTTTTGTGTTTTTCCCTGTGTTCCTCAATTAGAATGTAAGATGTCTGACAAACTAAAAGCTAAGATTATGTTTCTTTTCATCTATCACAGAAAAATGTAAGATTTAATAAAATGAACTTACTTCTTTAATGGGATCATTGTCACCAGAAATTCTCACACTCATGGAAACATCAAAATACACTGCATGTACTACCCTGCAATGCTCAGGGTGAAATATGAATAGATCATAGACATACCTATATATGTATCATTGATATTTTTTGTATTTCGTGATGATTAATTGTCAAGAACAGATGTAAGAGAGTTGTGACTACCTCCCTGAGAGGCTTTAGTAGGGTCTACAGTTTAGTTTAGCCTCGATCATGTGAGAATACTTAAAGTATATGATTAGGATGGGTATGTCCTGTGTACTCCTGTAAGTCTGCTTTGCTCACTTTCTAAATTGTAACTTTCGTTCAGACTGACACTAAATGTACAGTTGGCCCTTCATATCCGTCAGTTCAGCATCCATGAATTTAACTAATCACAGATGGAAAATATATATATTTTTAATTCCAGAAAGTTCCAAAGAGCAAACTTTGATGCACACTGGCAACTCTTCACATAGCATTTACATTTACACTGCATTTACATTATATTTACAACTATTTACATAGCATTTACATTATATCAGGTATTATAAGTAATCTAGAGATGATTTGAAGTATACAAGAGGATATGTGTAAGTCATGTGCAAATACCATAGTATTATATATATTAGATATAATAGCAAGTACCGTTTTCTATTAGGAGACTTGAGTATCTGCAGATTTTGGTATCTGGTGGGTCCTGGAACCAATTCCCTGTGGATATGAAGGGTCAATTGTCATTGATACTTCCTGAAAGATGCAGAACTCTCCCTGGTTTGGGGGTTGCTGCAGGCCTGCCTGCCTAGGCTAGGGGGAGCCTGAGATCTGACGATGGAGATTCCTTAGACATAGAACAACTTAATCTATGCCTAGTGAAGCCTATGGAAGATGCTGGGTGACTAATCCCCAGGGACTACTCCAGAAGTGAGGCCAGTATGAGTAATGCCAAAAGCTATGGAGATGGTGTCATGTGGCTAGAAACACCTTCAGCAAGGGCTAAGACTATTAAGAGACACAAACTGTAGAAGCAGGGGTAATGGCAAAGGCATTCAAAGAATCCCTTTGCGCTGGGAGTACATGCAGGAGGAAATCCTATCCAGGAGGGGAAGTGAGTCAGAGCTTGCTTACAGCACTGGAGAAAGAGGACAATCATATTTTGTAAGAGGCTTAGTTTATATCCTTGGGCTTCAAAAAATTCTCAGATTTTTTCAGGTTCTGTCTTTGAATTCTAGAAAAGGTGTCTGGGGAAGGGTCTCAAGGAGAATATAGCTGTGGAGGGAGGAACAGGTCGGGGGCCACACTGAGGGGCAGCCGCTCTGGACAGCACTAGGAGGGCCCTTGAAGGCATTTCCCGTGTACCCAGGGCCTTTCTGGGGAGTTGGCAGTAGTTCGATAACTATGCCATATCCCATCTTTTAAAATGTAAAACTAATGCTGGACATAGTGCATTTAGGGAGGTGATCTGTAGGTTACACAGTACTTAAAATTCCTGAAACCAACTCCGGTAAATGCTTGGAATAAATTGTGGGAAATCACTTAAATAATTTTGCAAACCTCCATCTGATGCTTAAACAAAGGCCACCTAAACACGAGGGAAGGCTGCCAGGCGGCAGTGCGCCGCGTGCCTGGGAGGTCAGGAGCAGAGTGAGGGAGGCCCAGGGCGTGCGGAGATCGCCCATCGGGGCTTTCAGCGAACTCTACCCTAGTCTCAGTTCTTAGAATGTTTTCTCCAACCTAATCTCAAACTCACTCTCAGAAATGGAGGAAGAACCCCTTTTCATTTTTCACAAAGTTATCAACTAAAACACTTCTGTGACTGCTGGGGAGCTCTATTGTTTTTGTTTGTTTGTTTGTTTGTTTTTTAGCGGTACGCGGGCCTCTCACTGTTGTGGCTTCTCCCGTTGCAGAGCACAGGCTCCGGACGCACAGGCTCAGCGGTCGTGGCTCACGGCCTAGCGGCTCCGCGGCATGTGGCATCTTCCCGGACTGGGGCACGAACCCGCGTCCCCTGCATCGGCAGGCGGACTCTCAACCACTGCACCACCAGGGAAGCCCTGGGGAGCTCTATTTAAAGGATAAATTCTGAATATACCTCCTCCTGGCCCTGGAGGTGTTGTAACTCATTCTGCCATTTGCTATGAGATTCTCAGGTGAACCATCAATGGCCTGGGTGGAGGGAAGGATCCCCATGCCACCGCGATCTCCTCAGGAGGGAATGGGAAACTAACCATGAAAGCAAGCAAACCAGTCAACACGTGCTGGAGCAAACAGCGCCCGGGAGGGCCGTGGAGGAGAAGCAGCACGTGCCCCTGCCCCACCTCCCCCGGCCTTTCAAGGGTCCTCCCAAGTCCACCTCTCACAGCCTCCTGTTTAGAATTTCAGTTGTTCCTCATATGATGTCAAGGGGTGATAAGAAGCTATTTATCACTCTGATGGGTTCGGACTCTTAATGTATGCTGTCACCTTGAAAGATTATTTCCAGTGTGATTTAGCAAAACATAGTTGATTCAACAACCACTTGCCCTCTCCCTATGGGTCAGGCTTGTGGAATCCCTGGGGATCCAGAGAAAGAAGAAATACAGCTCCTGTTCTCAAGGAGCTCATGATCAGTGAGAAACGCAACCCAGCAAATCAACACTGACAGTTCTGTGGGCCATGCTGTCTATGAGGTGTGCACAGTATGTCATGGGGGTACAGATCAGGGTAAAAGTAAAGATACTGAAGCTGAGTTTTCAAGGAGAAATAGAAGTTAAGAGAAAATGCCTCATGCCCAGGAAGAACTGATGCTGGGGTTTGGATGTGTGGGGGAGCGAGGCCCTTTCAGAGATGTGGCTGGAGGGGAGGGTGGGTGTGGGCACTTGGGAGAAGCTGAGGTAGGCAGGGACGGAGCAACAAAGATCCCTCTAGGCTATACTAAGAAAGTTGACCTTTACTCTGGGGAACCTGGTATGATTGGGCTTATATTTTAGACAATTTATCCTGGTAGCAGTATAGGGACAGAAGAGAGAGGAGCAATACTAGAGGTTTAGGATGAGGATGAAAGTGTGGGATTGAAAGATAGATACTTCATGAATAGAAGTGCCCAGAATTGATTACCCACAGTATAAAGAGAGAAGAGAAGTTGGCTATGATGCTCAGGTTTCTGATTTAGAGAAGCCCACTTTGCTTATAAATGCACCATTGAAGGATATTTTTTAAAGGAGGCAAGTCAACTTAAAAAGTTTCCCAGTCGGGCTTCCCTGGTGGCACAGTGGTTGAGAGTCCGCCTGCCGATGCAGGGGACATGGGTTCGTGCCCCGGTCCGGGAAGATCCCACATGCCGCGGAGAGGCTGGGCCTATGAGCCATGGCCACTGAGCCTGCGCGTCCGGAGCCTGTGCTCTGCAATGTGAGAGGCCACAACAGTGAGAGGTCCACGTACCGCAAAAAAAAAAGAAAAAGTTCCCCAAGTTTCCAAACATTATCGTTTCTAAGGTAAACTCAAATACTTTGATTGGACAAGGTTATTCTAGGTTTCACTTTGACTTTGAATCAAGAGGCAGGGAGCTTTGAGTACCCAAGAGGACTCTGGATTGCAGAGTTGAGTTACGATGGCTTGCCTTTCTCAGGGTATATTACGATTCTCACTTAAATGGGGTGTGACCTTGAATGCACAAAGGACGAAGATCCCAAGAATAGAGATTCTGCTGCCCTGCAAGTGTGATATATAAATATGAATGTCAAGCCACTCCAATGCCTGAAAGCCTTTTTAAATGCCTGAGAGTTCCAAAGTGCACCGGGCCTCGCACAAGCACAATGAAATGATAATGAAGACGGCCAGCAGTGGGACCACCCACCAGCGGGTTTATTGCTGCAACTAGCAATGAAGAGTCTCCCTGGAACCACTGACACTGGATGGCATTGTCATTTTTAGCACATGCTAACACTGTGATGGTGAAAGGAACTGTCTCTTTTAAACCAGAGCCAGACTATTTATGGACTCCCTGCTCCCACCATATTCTTGCACCATGGCCATAGGTAAGAAAAAATGGAAAATGGCTGCTCACTTGCCCCACATTTTCCCATATTCCCTGTCCAAGCTTAATGAACCAAGGAAGAAATACACTTCAGGGGCCTCTTTCTGGAGGGCCTCGAGCTTAAGTTCAGCAAAGGCTCCCACCTTCTTCTTTATTCCCCCCATCCTCTGGCAGAACTTGAGCCCTGTCCCCACTCAGGCCACCCACAGAGCTGTAGGTCTACCCTTAACCCTGATGCATGTTTCTCTCTCCAACTCTAAGTAGAGACAAAAATCACTTGCTTTAGTGTGTGGAATGCATATATTAGGTAATAACGTTATTGTCCCTGCGTTAGAAACACACACAGGCATGTGTGCATGTGGCAGAAACTGCACCCACAACCTGTGCTCTAGAAAGTGTGCACAGGGAAACAGTTTTTGGGCCGTCTTTTCATTATTCCATAGTTAAGAATACTCCGTGCATGAAGAGTGCGGTGAAACTTTAGTGGTTTTTAAGTTCTTCCTACGGGCTTTTCAACTCGATAGATAGTCCAAATAGTTGGACAGGAAGGAAGGAAGGTGGAGGGGGAGACATAAGTGGTCGGTTCTGGTTGTAGCACAGTCTTGGGAACAGGCCAACGACAGTGACTTTGGGGTCAAGAGAGTTGATACATTTTCTTTTCCTCAAAGAAGTGTAGTTTCTCTCATCCCAAGGGCTCCATTCAGCTGTACACCCAGCTTTTTTTTTTTTTTTAGGTGATTTCTAGGATGAGGGATTCATTCATTCCAGAAATGCCACGTGCGAGACACTGGAGTGAGCGAGGTCTGCCAGGGCTGTCACAGTGTGAGTTCTCTTCACAGAACCTAGTAGGGTTGCTTCACATAGTAGGCAATCCATCCGGGCTGATGCACTAAGAGGAAGTCCTCAGGATCAAGACCACTTGCAAAGACTGACATCCATCGGACAAGAATCGAGGCCAGCAATATGTTGATGTAAAACAAGAATGAATACTCTCCGGTGAGTAGGTTCATCATTTGACTGGACAAGCTTATTCTAGGTTTCACTTTGACTTTGAATCAAGAGGCAGGGAGCTTTGAGTACCCAAGAGGACTCTGGATTGCAGAGTTGAGTTACGATGGCTTGCCTTTCTCAGGGTATATTACGATTCTCACTTAAATGGGGTGTGACCTCGAATGCACAAAGGATGAGGATCCCAAGAATAGAGATTCTGCTGCCCTGCAAGTGAGATATATTGGGGGACATCAACACGAGGCATCGGGGAGAGGCGGTTTCAAGACACCCATGGAGCCATTGCCAGTGGCCCTCAAACTGTAACAAGCCACAGAGATGGTGTCTCCACCACAGTGAAGCATGTCGGCTGGAGGAGTAGGCTCCGGGGGGAGACACGTCTGGCTTGGATTTTACCTTTGCCTTTCATGAGCTGTGTAACCACAGATATCTCAATCTCGTCAAGCCCCCGCTGTCTCATCTATAAAACTGGGTATGAAAACAATATAACCTTCTCGTGGAATTACTGTGAAGTGCTGTAAAATAGTGCCTGGAACATTGTAGCTCAAAATGTTAGCTAGTATACTGTAGTTAGTATATGATTATACTGTATGGGTCAAGAGCCAGGGGATACAGATAGGTGATGGTCCCAGGTTTGGGCACAGAGTAGGGAACACATATATTAAGACCCTGAATTTTGACCAGAACTGTGACTACCAAATTAGGCATAGCTTTGGAATAAGACACCTCTTCTGGATATCACTGGCATTGTTCCTCTCCAACCTCCCTCATACACACTGCCCACCTGCTTCACTGCTAATTCCAGTGCATGAGGGTTCACAGGACCATGTCATGCCACTGTCACCACGAGAGAGAATTTGTAACACATTTTGTCTTCAGTTCCCTAAACTCACAGGAAAAGTACATGCTTGAGAACCCACTACCCTTATTTCACCACTTTCAGCGCATTTTTACATTATCTGCAGCACAAATTTTGCTGCATTCCCAGCAAAAGCCACACACTCAACAGGCCACATACTCAACAGGCCTGAGGTCATAGACTGCTCAGAAAACTCTCCATTTTCTCACAAAGAGGAACTTTTCTTTGACTGGGCCCCAGCAAAAAGCTTTCCAGGTTATAGTTCTAACTTTGAATGAGAAGTAGATATGTCTACATCTCTTGGACAAGGAGATTCACAGGTAGGTAAGAAAATCCTGGCAAATATACATAGCATCCCATTTGTTAGGAGCTCAGCATGGAGGAGAAGAGAAGGGGAGTGCAGGGGGGAAGGAGAGAGAGAGAAGGTAGGTAAAGAAGGCGGACAGGAGTGCGACAAAATCACCTATATACTTATTACAGATGGAATCTGATATGGCTTTAGAGGAGAAAATCTCTGAGTTGAGAAACAGTAACTTATCTGATGACTCCAACTGAAAGAGGGATAATTGTTATTGGTAATTTTGGTTATTTTTGATTCCCATAATTTCTAAAAATGAATATGTATTTCATCTCTGATGTGACTTCACAGCTATCACAGAATGCAGAATTGAGGATAAAGTACAGTAAATGGTAATTCACACAAAAAATGTGATATTTGTGCCAAAACAGTGATTCCCTCTTACCTACTGTCATATAAAACACTCTGGGCCTATGTGTAATCTCTGGATATTTCTTGCTACAATATTGGGTGCATCTAAAAGATATGGGAGGGACTTCCCTGGTGGTGCAGTGGTCAAGAATCCACTTGCCATGTAGGGCACACGGGTTCGATCCCTGGTCCAGGAAGATCCCACATTCTGCGGAGCAACTACACCCGTGTGCTACAACTCCTGAGCCTGTGCTCTAGAGCCTGCGAGCCAAAACTACTGAGCCCATGCACCACAACTACTGAAGCCTGCATGCCCTAGAGCCCACGCACCACAACTACTGAACCCACGATCTGCAACTACTGAAGCCTGTGCACCTAGAGCCCATGCTCTACACCAAGAGAAGCCACTGCAATGAGAAGTCTGCACACAGCAATGAAGAGTAGCCGCTGCTTGCCACAACTAGAGAAAGCCCACGAACAGCAACGAAGACCCAACGCAGCCAAAAAAAATAATAAAATTAAAGATAATAAATAAATAAATAAAAACATGGGATTGTGAGATTATAATTAAGAATCCTTGATATAAATTCTATGGTGTTCTCTGATTTTTTTTTTATTAGCTTTTGAAATTTAAGGTCATTTAGAACTGAGTTAACAGGCAGTTGCATACACCCAAAGTCTCTGAATACTTTGAATTAGGTTAAAAATTTCTCAGAAAATCCTCAATATTCTAAACAGACACCTTTGTTACCTATTATATCTAAGCTGCTCAAAAAGCAATCAGACATAACAAAATTATTCACAATAGCCAAAAGGTAGAAACAACCCAAGTGTCCATGGATGAATGGATAAACAAAATGTGGTATATGTGCAGTGGGATATTATTCATCAAAAGGAATGAAATTCTGATATATGCTACATGGATGAATCTTGAAAACATTATGCTAAATAAAATATGCAAGTCACAAAAAAGAAAAATATTTTATAATTCCACTTATATGAGATACCTAGAATAGGCAAACCTATAGAGACAGAAAGAATCAAGATTATTAGGGACTTGGGGGAGGGGAGTTACTGTTTAGTGGTTATAGAGTTTCTGCTTCACATTATGAAACATGGAAGTAGATAGTAGTGATGGTTATACAAGATTATGAAAATGCTTAATGCCATTGAAATGTACACCTTAAAATGGTAATTTTTTTTTTTTTTTTTTTTTTTTTTTTTTGTGGTACGCGGGCCTCTCACTGTTGTGGCCTCTCCCGTTGCGGAGCACAGGCTCCGGACGCGCAGGCTCAGCGGCCATGGCTCACGGGCCCAGCCGCTCCGCGGCATGTGGGATCTTCCCGGACCGGGGCACGAACCCGTGTCCCCTGCATCGGCAGGCGGACTCTCAACCACTGTGCCACCAGGGAAGCCCTAAAATGGTAATTTTTATGTTATGTATAGTTTGCCACAACTAAAAAAAGAGAGAGAGAGAGAGAGAAAGAAAGAAAGAAAGAAAGAAGGAAAGAAAGAAAAAAGGAAAGAAAGAAGGAGAAAAGAAAGGAAGAAAAAAAGAAGGAAGAAAGATAAAAGGAAGGGAGGGAGGGAGGAAGAAACCAAAGAGGTACCACTTGACTCTCACTATTTGGGACCTGTTCTTTGCATCTAAAACTTCTGAAGAACAGAAGTTTGTTTTGTATCTCTGTGTTCTAATAATAGACTAAACTGTACCTCACAAAATGGGCTCAGGATTTCCAGAGTGAACTAGGCACAAATATAGAGATAAAGTAAGCTATTCCTGAAATATTCGGATTGTTGCATATCATGGCTGAGGAAAGAAGGTGGGGGATGGGAGGGTTTAAAATAAAGACAGTAAAAAATACCTGAGTTTTAAAAGGGAAAAGGATCAGCAATGAGAAATACAGTGATGAAAACTGAATAAGGAAACTAGTTGTGGAATAATATTTGAAGTTCTATATGTAGTACTAGAAGTTTCTTGCTTATACATTTTTTCTTAATCCCTTGGGGAGAAGCTGAAAAGATTTTCCTTTTCAAACATCTAGTGTTATTTATTTTTTTTAAATAACACTAAGCAGTTAGTATATTAGCCTATTCTAAACATTCACTTGTAGTGATTAAGATTATGTATACAGGGCTTCCCTGGTGGCGCAGTGGTTGGGAGTCTGCCTGCCAATGCAGGGGACGTGGGTTCGTGCCCCGGTCCGGGAGGATCCCACGTGCCGCGGAGCGGCTGGGCCTGTGAGCCATGGCCGCTGAGCCTGCGCGTCTGGAGCCTGTGCTCCGCAACGGGGGAGGCCACAGCAGTGAGGGGCCCGCGTACTGCAAAAAAAAAAGATTATGTATACAAAGGAGCCAACTCAATTTCCCCTGAAGTTCATCAGGGAGGAGGCCTCTAAATTTGGGAAATGTTACTATAGAGCATCTCAAGATCACCATCATGGTCAAAATTGGAATTAGTTAGAAACACAGTTCTTCAGTTTAAGAAATGTCCCAGGGACTTCCCTGGTGGTGCAGTGGTTAAGAATCCGCCTGCCAATGCAGGGGACACAGGTTCAATCCCTGGTCCAGGAAGATCCCACATGCCGCAAAGCAACTAAGCCCGTGCACCATAACTACTGAGCCCACGTGCCACAACTACTGAAGCCCATGTGCCTAGAGCTTGTGCTCTGCAACAAGAGAAGCCACTGCAATGAGAAGCCCATACACCACAACGAAGAGTGGTCCCCGCTCACTGCAACTAGAGAAAGCCTGTGCGCAGCAACGAAGACCCAACACAGCCAAAAATAAATAAATAAATTAATTAATTAAAAAAAAAAAAGAAATATGTCCCAAAGTACAGTTGTGGTTGGTACCCTTGGAAATGACATCAGGGAAGAACACAGTATGGGAGACTGAGAGAAAACTGTCTGATGGTTTTTGAGCATAATAGTGAGCATTCCAGCTAACATCAACCAGTTCACCGTCCAGGGATAGAGAGTTAGTTAACATGACAACAACAAAGATGCAGGGTGGGTATGCATTTAGAAAGAGCTAGTAAAATTCAAAATCAGTTTTTGGTGGTGGGATGCCCGTGTGCCTTGTTTCTACACACTCTTACCACCCCCCATTAGGTGGGGAGAGGGACAATACACATGAATCTATCTATGATGTCCATTCCTCCTGGAGACACTGGCTTTGGAGAAACAACCAAGAACGCAGTCAGATGGAACTGCACAGCAGGAGAACTCAAGGAGGGTATATAACCAGTCTCTCTCTACTTAAGTTGACATCTACCAGAGCTAGAGCCCTATCAGTGATCGTTAACTATGAAATAGGACCATGCAGATGTGGAAAGAATTCTAACGGAGCTGAGTAGAAGAGGAACAGCAGAATTGCCTCTATACCTATGACAAATACTGATGGAATTTTTGAGATGTCTTTTATGCTGACTGAGCTGAGAAAGAACTCCTGCATGACCAGAAGCTCTGTCCAAATTATTCACATGTAAAGATAACTTTTGGCTGGTGGTTGCAGCTGCTATTGACAGAGCTTTGTGAGACCTGCTGGCTTGTTTTGCACAATAGGGAGTCATTCTGTCCCTCCCCACCAAGGCTGGGGTCAGGCGGTCCGTTTGTTGCTATTGCTGCTGCCACTGCTGCTGCTGTTTCTCAGCTGTCCAGAGCAAGGCCATGTGTTTGAAGTTGGGCACAGTGTGCCTTTGAGGTGGCTCTTTGGCCCCTTCATTGCAGCTGTTCCACCTGTGCTGGCACAGAGCAGCTGCTGGGCCCCTACACACATCCTGCCCACAGAACACAGCATGGGCTGAGGGCCCTTCAGTTCTGGGAGGCTGCCTAAGCCACGCCTTGCTGTCCACTGTGACCATATCTAATGTCCAACACTGGCAGCTACCTTTCTGCCAGTTGTTTAGCATTGCCTAGGCCCAGGTCATGAGTCTGATGTCTGTGTGAGCTGCTTAGTTGCCCACACATGTTCTGTGACTCCGGAAGGTTCAACTAACCAAGGAACCTCATAAATGTGAGTCCCTGATTGCAGGGGAGACTGGTCAAGAAAATAGAGTTGAGCTGTTGGAGACATGTCTCTCCTGCTGCAAAAACCACTCAGAATCTTCTCTCCATGAGCAATCGGCTGGTAGGAGCCATACTGTTTCCTAGGTAGCGCATTGGCTTCACCACCTCCCAGCTGATCTTTGGTGGTGCATTTAGTGGTGATGGTCTTCAAATGCAACCTTGCCTTAATTAAAGTTTCTGCCTCTTAATAAGCAACTTTTTGACTGCACAACAAAATTTATTGATAATTTAAAATCTTATATAATGTGCATACATCACTGGCTATGTGGGGCATTTCATTGAAGAGGGCTAATCTAGAATAATGGGCTGAAGTTATAAATTAGATAAAAAATTTCTCCATGGACTTTATGTCTATAATGGACTGTAGAATATACACTCTTCGTACAGGATTGACTTGAGGACTAAAAAGTATATTTATGATATATTGAATTGAAAATATTTCTTCAGAGAGAGTGATACTATCAAGATGACAACATAGGTCATTCTGACTTCAGTTTCCCTCACAGAAAGACAAACTATCCACTATCCATAGACAAGCCTGCATTGTGAAAATCCCAGAACCCAGGGGTGAGGCTGAATCCTCTCCCCTGGACCACAGAGACTGAGAAGGACCACATTAGAAGGGGAAGAGGAGCAGCTACACTCTGACTGCATTGCCCCTCCCTCAGGCCAGCACAGTGCTGCATCAAGATAAACTCTCTGGGCCTCAGTTTCTCCAGTGTGAAAAACAGAGCCTCATAAGGTGGACATCCAGCTCCCTGATCATTACAGGATGCTTCCCAGGAGGCCCACTTGGGTCTTACCTCCCAGATCCCAACCAGTGGCTCTGCCCACCTGGAGAACAAAGCCAGTAGCTCCATATAGCCAAAGAAGTTTGTTGTCAGTTCTACCTGATTTGGGTCCCTAGTTAATGAGGTGAACTGGCCATGGAGCCCATTCTATGGTTCCACCCAGGTAGGGAATCAAATTTGCAGCACCACTCAATTGCTGAATATAGCTTCTAGTACTGCTTGACCAAAGTTCTTTGACTGGTCAAAGAACCCAGACAGCTGTGTAGCCCATCCTGCAGCCCTGCTTGGACAGGGATCAAAGCCAACAGCCCTGCCCAACTGTTAATATGACCTCTGGTCTGGGCCTGCATAGCCAGGGAGCCTTGGAGCCCAGCCTGTGGTAATATCCAACCACAGAGCACAGCCTATGGCTATGCTAGATTACTGAACACAACCTGTAGCCTTGCCTAGGCAGGGAGCCTGGACAGTGACCCTGCCCATCTGTGGAGCATGGGCTCTAGCTCCACCCAATTGAGGTATATAGCTGGAGGGCCCTCTCAACCACAGATCCCAGCCTGCAGCCCTGCCCAACTTCAGGGCACAGCATGAAGCCCTATCTAACTGCAGAGCAGCGCCTGAGGTCCCATCCAACTGTGAAGCCCTGAGAGGCAAAAACCAAGAAGGCAGAGTAGAAGGACCTTGGACTCACCTCCTCTCATGAGCACACCAAAAGCACAACTAACTGCTGAATAGCCATCAATAAAAAAGACTGGAAACTGCCAAAAAGATATTCTACATCCAAGGATATAAAGAAGAAACCACAACAAGACAGTAGGAGGGGCGCATTCATGATATAATCAAATCCCATACCCCCTGGGTGGGCGATCCACAAACTGGAGACTAATTATATCGCAGAAGTTCTCCCACAGGAGTGAGCGTTCTGAGCCCCATGTCAGGCTCCCCAGCTTGGGGGTCTGGCATCAGAGGGAGGATCCCCCAAAGTATCTGATTTTGAAGGCCAGGAGGGCTTGATTACAGGAGCTCCACAGGACTGAGGGAAGTGGACACTCCACTCTTGGGGAGCTCACACAAGGTCTTGTGCATACCAGGACCCAGGGCAAAGGCAGTGACTTCATAGGAGCCTGGGCCGGACCTACCTGCTGGTCTTAGTGGGCCTCCTGGGGAGGCAGAGTGTCACTGTAGCTCTCCCTGAGGACATGGACATTGGTGGTAGAGACTTTGGGGAGTGTTCAGCTATGTGAATGTCAAGGAGGCAGATATCTTGCTTGGGTCACCAGCACCAAGACACCCAACAGCCTGTAGGCTTCAATACTGGGACACCTCAGGCCAAACAACCAACAGGGCCGGAACACAGCCTCACCCATCAGCAGACAGGCTGCCTAAAGACTTCCTGAGCCCACAGCAGGCTATAGACACATGACACAGCCCCACCAACCAAAGGGCCAAGACCCAGCTCCACCCACCAGTAGGCAGGCACCTGCCTCTCCCACCAGGAAGCCTGCACAAGCCTCTAGACCAGTGTCACCCACCAGGGGACAGGCATAAAAAACAAAAATACTACAATCCAGCAGCCTGTGGAACTGAGTCTGCAAACACAGAAATTTAGACAAAATGAGGCAGTAGAGGAATATGTTCCAGGTGAAGGAACAAGATAAAACCTCCAAAGAACAACTAAATGAAACAGAGATAGGCAATCTACCAGAAAAGGCTTCAGAATAACAAACATAAAGATGATCCAAGATCTCGGAAAAAGAATGGATGCAGAGTGAGAAGTTACAAGAAGTTTTAAACAAAGAGTTAGAAAATACAGAGAATCAAGCAGAGTTGAAGAATACAAAAACTGAAATGAAAAATACACTAGAAGGAACCAACAGCAGAATAAGTGAGGCATAAGAATGGGTAAGTGAGCTGGAAGACAGAATGGAGGAAATCACTGCCATGGAACAGAAGAAAGAAAAAAGAATGAAAAGAAATGAGGACAGTTTAAGAGGCCTCTGGGACAACATTAAATGAACCAACATTTGCATTATAGGGGTCCCAGAAGGAGAAGAGAGAGAGAGAAAGGGCCTGAAAAAATATTTGAAGAGATAATAGCTGAAAAATTCCTTAACATGGGAAAAGAAACAGTCAGCCAAGTCCAGGAAGTGCAGACAGTCCCAGGTAGGATTAACCCAAAGAGGAACATGCTGAGACACATATTAATCAAACTGATAAAAATTAAATACAAAGAGAAAATATTAAAAGTAACAAAAGAAAAGCAACAAAAAATATACAAGGGAATACCCATAAGGTTATCAGCTGATTTTTCAGCAGAAACTCCACAGGCCAGAAGAGAGTGGCATGATATATTTAAAGAGACAAAGAAGGACACTATGTAATAATCAAGGGGTCAATCCAAGAAGAAGTTATAACAATTGTAAATATATATGCACCCAACACAGGAGAACCTCAAAATATAAGGCAAATGGTAGCAGATGTAAAAGGAGAAATTGACAGTAACACAATAATTATGGGGGAATTTAACACTCCACTTACATCAATGGACAGAAAATCAGTAAGAAAACCCAGGCCTTAAATAACACATTAGACCAGAAGGACTTAATTGAGATCTATAGAGCATTCCATCCAACTTTGAAGCCCTGCCTGTAGCCCTGGCTGAACATGGGGTCCAGCCAGTGGCACCATCTGGTCAGGGAGCATGTCCTGAGACCCCACCCAGCCAGAAGCAATTGCAGAGCCCAAACCCTGCATCATCACAGAATCTAACCACTGGCACTGCCATGCCAGGGAACATAGACTACAACTTCATCCAACTAGAGGTGATTTCAGAGCCCAGTTAGTGGCCCTGCATGACTGCAGAGTAAAGTCAGCCCTGCCCAATCAAGGAACCCACTCAGTGGTCCTACTTGAACAAGGAGTCCAGCCAGCAGAGCCACCCAACCACAGAGCTCAGCCAGTGATACAACCCCCAATGTTACAGTATAGGCAGTGGCATCTCCCAACTAAAGACACCAGTAGCAAGTCCCACCTGGCCACAGATCATCCAGTAACCCAAGCTGAGCTGACTGGTGAAGGCCTTTCCATGCCAAAGTGAACCTGTAAAGTCTGGAAGAGGAGACCACTTACTCCAATGCACAGATATGAACACAAGGAATCAAGGATGAAGTAAACATGACAGCACCAAAGGAAACTAATAAAGTTCCAATAACTGACCCTAAAGAAATAGAGATCTATGAACTATCTGACAAAGAATAATCCTCTTAAAGAAGTTCAGTGAACTATATGAACACACAGACAACTAAAAAAAATTAAGAAAATAATGCATAAACAAAATGAGAAGTTCAACAGGAAATAGAAACCATAAAAAAACTAATCCCAAACAGAAATCCTAGAGCTGACAAATACAGTGACTGAACTGAAGAATTCAATAGAGAGCTTCAATAACAGACTTAACTAAATAGAAGAAAGAATCAGTGAACTAGAAGATAGGTCATTTGAAGATAACCAGTCAGAGAGGTACAATGAAAAAAGAATAAAAAAGACAGAAGAAAGCATACAGAACTCATGGAACATCATCAAAAGAAACAATATACACATTATGGAAATCCCAGAAGGAGAAGAGAAAGAGAAAGGGACAGAACATCTAATTAAAACAATAATTGCTGAAAATTTCCCAAATTTGGGGAGGGAAATGGCCATCCAGATTCATGAGGCCCAAAGGACCCCACATAAGTTGAAACTGAAAAGGGCTAGGCTTAAGAATTTTTATAATTTAATTGTCAAAAGTCAAAGACAAAAAGAGGTGTTTTTCAAGCAGAAATAAAAAGATGCTAATTAACATCATAAAAACATATGAATGTGTAAAACTTACTGGTAGTGATAAATATATAGAGAGAGTCAAAGACAGATTCCCTAATATTGTAATGGTAGTGTGTAATTCACTTACAAGTCTAGTTTAAAAGTTAAAAAAACAAACTTATTAAAAATAACTAAAACTATAATAATTTGTTATTGGACACACTGTATGAAAACAATGTAAATTGTGACATCACTAACATAAAATGTGAGGGAGAGAGAAGTAAAAGTATAAAGT
The DNA here is from genome assembly GCF_003676395.1 of Aethalodelphis obliquidens. Classification (NCBI taxonomy): domain Eukaryota; kingdom Metazoa; phylum Chordata; class Mammalia; order Artiodactyla; family Delphinidae; genus Aethalodelphis; species Aethalodelphis obliquidens. Next base: position 22,720,921 of record NW_020837968.1, read on the forward strand.
TTCTCTATGCTATCAAAGTTAAGTTGTTATCAGTTTAAAATATGACATTATAAATATATTTTATGTAAGCATTATGGTGACTACAAAGGAAAAGTTTGTAGTAGGTATGCAAATGATTATGATAAAGAGTCAAAGAGCTTCAAGATGGTGGAGGAGTAAGACATGGAGATCACCTTCCTCCCCAAAAATATATCAGAAATACATCTACATGTGGAACAACTCCTACAGAACACCTACTGAACACTGGCAGAAGACCTCAGACCTCCCAAAAGCCAAGAAACTCCCCATGTACTTGGGTAGGGCAAAAGAAAAAAGAAAAGACACAGACAAAAGAATAGGGACGGGACCTGCACCTCTGGGAGGGAGCTGTGAAGGAGGAAAAGTTTCCACATACCAGGAAGCCCTTTCACTGACAAAGACGGGGGTTGGGGGGGGGTGGGGAAGCTTTGGAGCCATGGAGTAGAGTGCAGCAACAGGGGTGCAGAGGGCAAAGAAGAAAGATTCCAGCTCAGAGGATCAGTGCTGACCAGCACTCACCAGCCTGAGACGCTTGTCTGCTAACCCGCTGGGGTGGGTGGCATCTGGGAACTGAGACTCAGGCTTCAGAGGTTAGATCCCAGGGAAAGGACTGTGGTTGGCTGCGTGAACACAGCCTGAAGGGGGCTAGTGCCCCACAGCTAGCTGGGAGGGAATCCGGGAGGAAGTCTGGACCTGCCTAAGAAGCAAGAGACCATTGTTTCAGGGTGAGCGAGGAGAGGGGATTCAGAGCACCACCTAAATGAGCTCCAGAGGTAGACACAAGCTGCGGCTATCAGCGTTGACCCCAGAGACAGGCATCAGAAGCTAAGGTTGATGCTGCAGCCACCAAGAAGCCTGTGTACTAGCACAGGTCACTATCCACACCACCCATCCCAGGAGCCTGTACAGCCCATCACTGCCAGGGTCCCGTGATCCAGGGACAACTTCCCAGGGAGAACACACAGTATGCCTCAGGCTGTTGCAACGTCACACTGGCCTCTGTCGCCACAGGCTCACCCCGCATTCTGTACCCCTCCCTACCCTCGGCCTGAATGAGCCAGAGCCCCCTAATCAGCTGCTACTGTAACCCCAACTTGTCTGGGTATGGAACACACACCCTCAGGCGACCTACACGCAGACGTGGGACCAAATCCAAAGCTGAACCCCAGGAGCTGTGCAAATAAAGAAGAGAAAGGGAAATTTCTCCCAGCAGCTTCAGAAGCAGCAGATTAAATCTCCACAATCAACTTGATGTATCCTGCAACTGTGGAATACCTGAATAGACAATGAATCATCCCAAAATTGAGGTGGTGGACTTTGTGTGATTTTGTCTGTATAGCTTTGCTTTTACCATTGGTCCTAGGGTTCTGTCTGTCCTTTTTTTAGCACTTGTTATCGTTGGTGGATTTGGTTTGGTTGCTCTCTTCTTTCTTTCTTTTTTTTATTACTTTTTAATTTTTAATATATTTTTTAATTTCTTATTTTTTAATAACTGTTTTGTTTTTTTATTTCCTTCTCCCTTTTCTTCTGAGCTGTGTGGCTGACAGGGTCTTGGTGCTCCAGTCGGCTATCAGGTCTCTGCCTCTGAGGTGGGAGAGCCGAGTTCAAGACATTGGTCTGTCCCTCAGGGACCTCCCAGCTCCATGTAATATCAAACAGTGAAAGCTCTCCCAGAGATCTCCATCTCAATGCTAAGACCCAGCTCCACTCAATGATGAGGAAGCTACAGTGCTGGACACCCTATGCCAAACAACTAGCAAGACAGGAACACAACCCCACCCGTTAGCAGAGAGGCTGCCTAAAATCACAATAAGTTCACAGACACCCCAAAACACACTACCAGACATGGTCCTGCCCACCTGAAATACAAGATCCAGCCTCATCACCAGAATACAGGCACAAGTCCCCTCCACCAGGAAGCCTGCACAATGCACTGAACCAACCTTAGCCACTGGGAGCAGACACCAAAAACAACAGGAACTATGAACCTGCAGCCTGTGAAAAGGACCCCAAACATAGTTAAGCAAAATGAGAAGACAAGGAAACACACAGCAGATGAAGGAGCAAGGTAAAAGCCCACCAGACCTAACAAATGAAGAGGAAATAGGCAGTCTACCTGAAAAAGAATTCAGAGTAATGATAGTAAAGATGACCCAAAATCTTGGAAATAGAATGGATAAAATACAACATATGTATAACAAAGACCTAGAAGAACTAAAGAGCAAACAAACAATGATGAAAAACAAAATAAATGAAGTTAAAAATTCTCTAAAAGGAATCAATAGCAGAATAACTGAGTCAGAAGGAAGGATAAGTGACCTGGAAGATAAAATAATGGAAATAACTGCCACAGAGCAGAATATAGAAAAAAGAAAGAAAAGAATTGAGGACAGTCTCAGAGACCTCTGGGACAACATTAAATGCACCAACATTCAAATTATAGGGGTCCCAGAAGAAGAGACAAAGAAAATTTGGGACTGAGAAAATATTTGAAGAGTTATACTTGAAAACTTCCCTTATATGGGAAAGGAAATAGTCAATCAAGTCCAGGAAGCACAGAGAGTCCCATACAGGATAAATCCAACGAGAAACATGCCAATACAAATATTAATCAAATTATCAAAAAATTATATACAAAGAAAAAATATTAAAAGCAGCAAGGGAAAAAAAACAGACAACATACAAGGGAATCCCCATAAGGTTAAGAGCTGATCTTTCAGCAGAAACTCTGCAAGCCAGAAGGGAGTGGCAGGACATATTTAAAGTGATGAAAGGGAAAAACCCACGACCAAGATTACTCTACCCAGCAAAGATCTCATTCAGATTCGATGGAGAAATTAAAACCTTTACAGACAAGCAAAAGCTCAGAAAATTCAGCACCACAAAACCAGCTTTATAACAAAAGCTAAAGGAACTTCTCTAGGCAGGAAACACAAGGAAAAGACCTACAATAGCAAACCAAAAACAATTAAGAAAATGGTAATAGAAACATACATATCGATAACTACCTTAAATGTAAATGGATTAAATGCTCCAACCAAAAGACATAGACTGGCTGAATGGATACAAAACCAAGACCCTTATATATGCTATCTGCAAGAGACCCACTGCAGACCTAGGGACACATACAGACTGAAAGTGAGGGGATGGAAAAAGATATTCCATGCAAATGGAAATCAAAAGAACACTGGAGTAGCAATTCTCATATCAGACAAAACAGACTTTAAACTAAAGACTATTACAAGTGACAAGGAACAACACTACAGAATGATCAAGGGATTAATCCAGGAAGAAGATATAATAATTGTCAATAATTTTGCACCCAACATAGGAGCACCTCAATACAAAAGGCAAATGCTAAGAGCCACAAAAGGGGAAATCAACAGTAACACAATCAGAGTAAGGGACTTTAACACCCCACTTTCACCAATGGACAGATCATCCAAAATGAAAATAAATAAGGAAACACAAGCTTTAAATGATACATTAAACAAGATAGACTTAATTGATATTTATAGGACATTCCATCCAAAAACAACAGAATACACTTTCTTCTCAAGTGCTCATGGAACGTTCTCCAGGATAGATCATATCTTGGGTTACAAATCAAGGCTTGGTAAATTTAAGAAAATTGAAATCATATCAAGTATCTTTTCTGACCACTATGCTATGAGACTAGATATCAATTACAGGAAAAAGTCGGTAAAAAATACAAATACATGGAGGTTAAAAAATACACTATTAAATAACCAAGAGATCACTGAGGAAATCAAAGAGGAAATCAAAAAATACCTAGAAACAAATGACAATGAAAACACAATGACCCGAAACCTATGGGATGCAGCAAAAGCAGTTCTAAGAGGGAAGTTTATAGCAATACAATCCTACCTTAAGAAACAAGAAACATTTCAAATAAACAACCGAAAATTACACCTAAAGCAATTTGAGAAAGAAGAACAAAAAAACCCCAAAGTTAGCAGAAGGAAAGAAATCATAAAAATCAGATCGGAAATAAATGAAAAAGAAATGAAGGAAATGATAGCAAAGATCAATAAAACTAAAAGGTGGTTCTTTGAGAAGATAAACAAAATTGATAAACCATTAGCCAGACTCATCAAGAAATAATGGGGGAATCCTCAAATCAATAGAATTAGAAATGAAAAAGCAGAAGTAATAAATGACCCTGCAAAAATACAAAGGATCATGAAAGATTACTACAAGCAACTATATGTCAATAAAATGGACAACTTGGAAGAAATGGACAAATTCTTAGAAAAGTACAACCTTCCAAGACTGAACAAGGAAGAAAAAGAAAATATAAACAGACCCATCACAAGCACTGAAATTGAAACTGTGATCAAAAATCTTCCAACAAACAAAAGCCCAGGACCAGATGGCTTCACAGACAAATTCTATCAAACATTTAGAGAATAGCTAACACCTATCCTTTTCAAACTCTTCCAAAATATAGCAGATGGAGGAATACTCCCAAACTCATTCCACAAGGCCACCATCACCCTGATACCAAACCAGAGAAAGATGTCACAAAGAAAGAAAACTACAGGCCAATATCACTGATGAACATAGATGCAAAACTCCTGAACAAAATACAAGCAAACAGGGCTTCCCTGGTGGGGCAGTGGTTGAGAGTCCACCTGCCGATGCAGGGCACATTGGTTCGTGCCCCAGTCCAGGAAGATCCCACATGCCACGGAGTGGCTGGGCCCGTGAGCCATGGCCACTGAGCCTGCGCGTCTGGAGCCTGTGCTCTGCAACGGGAGAGGCCACAACAGTGAGAGGCCTGTGTACCACACAAAAAATAAAATAAAATACAGCAAACAGAATCCAACAGCACATTAAAAGGATCATAAACCATGATCAAGTGGGGTTTATCCCAGGAATGCAAGAATTCTTCAATGTATGCAAATAAATCAATGTGATTAACCATATTAAAAAATTGAAGGAGAAAAACCATATGATCATCTCAATAGATGTAGAATAAGCTTTTGACAAAATTCAACACCCATTTATGATAAACACCCTGCAGAAAGTAGGCATAGAGGGAACTTTCCTCAACATAATAAAGGCCATATATGACAAACCCACAGCCAACATCGTTCTCAATGGTGAAAATTGAAACCATTTCCTCTAAGATCAGGAAAAAGACAAGGTTGTCCACTCTCACCACTCTTATTCAACATAGTTTTGGAAGTTTTAGCCACAGCAGTCAGAGAAGAAAAAGAAAGAAAATGAATCCAAATTGGAAAAGAAGAAGTAAAGCTGTCACTGTTTACAGATGACATGATGCTATACATAGAGAATCCTAAAGACGCTACCAGAAGACTACTAGAAATAATCAATGAATTTTGTAAAGTAGCAGGATACAAAATTAATGCACAGAAATCTCTTGCATTCCAATACACTATTGATGAAAAATCTGGAAGAGAAATTAAGGAAACACTCTCACTTACCATTGCAACAAAAAGAATAAAACACCTAAGAATAAACTTACCTAAGGAGACAAAAGACCTGTATGCAGAAAACTATAGGATGCTGATGAAAGAAATTAAAGATGATACAAACAGATGGAGAGATATACGATGTTCTTGGATTGGAAGAATCAACACTGAAAATGACTACACTGCACAAAGCAATCTACAGATTCAATGCAATCCCTATCAAACTACCAATGGCATTTTTCACAGAACTAGAACAAAAAATTTACAATTTGTATGGAAACACAAAAGACCCCGAATAACCAAAGCAATCTTGAGAAAGTAAAACAGAGCTGGAGGAATCAGGCTCCCAGATTCAGACTATACTACAAAGCTACAGTAATCAAGACAGTATGGTCCTGGCACAAAAACAGAAATATAGATCAATGGAACAGGATAGAAAGCCCAGAGATAAACCCATGCACACACGGTCACCTTATCTTTGATAAAGGAGACAAGAATATACAATGGAGAAAAGACAGCCTCTTGAATAAGTGGTGCTGGGAAAACTGGACAGCTCCATGTAAAAGAATGAAATTAGAACACCATACACAAAAATAAACTCAAAATGTATTAAAGACCTAAATGTAAGGCCAGACACTTTCAAATTCTTAGAGGAAAACATAGGCAGAACACTCCATGACACAAATCACAGCAAGATCCTTTTTGACCCACCTCCTAGAGAAATGGAAATAAAAACAAAAATAAACAAATGGGACCTAATGAAACTTCAAAGCTTTTGCACAGCAAAGGAAACCATAAACAAGACCAAAAGACAACCCTCAGAATCAGAGAAAATATTTGCAAATGAAGCAACTGACAAAGGATTAATCTCCAAAATTTACAAGCAGCTCATGCAGGTCAATATCAAAAAAACAAACAACCCAATACAAAAATGGCCAGAAGACCTAAATCGGTATTTCTCCAAAGAAGATATACAGATTGACAACAAACACGTGAAAGGATGCTCAACATCACTAATCATTAGAGAAATGCAAATCAAAACTACAGTGAGGTATCACCTCACACCAGTCAGAATGGCCTTCATCAAAAAATCTACAAACAATAAATGCTGGAGAGGGTGTGGAGAAAAGGGAACACTCTTGCACTGCTGGTGGGAATGTGAATTGGTACAGCCACTATGGAGAACAGTATGGAGGTTCCTTTAAAAACTAAAAATAGAGCTACCATATGACCAAGCTATCCCACTACTGGGCACATACCCTGAGAAAACCGTAATTCAAAAAGAGTCATGTATCACAATGTTCACTGCAACACTATTTACATTATCCAGGACATCCTAAGTGTACATAAACAGATGAATGGATAAAGAAGATGTGGCTCATATATACAATGGAATATTACTCAGCCATAAAAAGAAACAAAATTGAGTTATTTGTAGAGAGGTGGATGGACCTAGAGTCTGTCATACAGAGTGAAGTAAGTCAGAAAGAGGAAAACAAATACCGTATGCTAACACATATATATGGAATCTAAAAAAAAAAAAAAAAAAAATGGTTCTGAAAAGTCTAGGGGCAGAACTGCAATAAATACTCAGACATAGAGAATGGACTTGAGGACACAGGGAGGGGGAAGGGTAAGCTGGGACGAAGTGAGAGAGTGGCATGGACATATATATACTACCAAATGTAAAATAGATAGCTAGTGGGAAGCAGCCACATAGCACAAGGAGATCAGCTCGGTGCTTTGTGACCACCTAGAGGGGTGGGATAGGGAGGGTGGGAGGGAGATGCAAGAGGGAGTAGATATGCGGATATATGTATATGTATAGTTGGTTCACTTTGTTATAAAGTAGAAACGAACACACCACTGTAAAGCAATTATACTCCAATAAAGATGTTAAAAGAAAAAAAAGAGTCAAAACATATCACCACAAAAATGTCTTCAAATCACAAAGCAAGACAGCAAAATAGGAAGCAAGGAACAAAAGATTTACAAAACAATCAAAAAACAGTTAACAAAATGGAAATAGTAGTCCCTATCTATCAAAATTTACTCTAAACATAAATGGATTAATTCTCCAAATGAGAGACATAGAATGGCTGAATGAATTTTATTCAAAAAAAAAACAAGATTCAGTGACATGCTGCCCACAAGAGACTCACTTTAGCTTTAAGGATGCAGGTAGCCAGAAAGTGAAGAATGGAAAAAGATATTTCAAGCAAATGGTAACCAAAAGAAACCAGGGGTAGCTATATTTGTATCAGACAAAAGCTGTTCTAGGAGGGAAGTGTATAGTGATAAATGCATACATCAAGAAAAAAGAAAGATCTCAAATAAAAAACTTTACTTTACCAAGGTTGGATCAGTAATTACAGATCTTCTAACAACAAAGAAAAATCCAGATGATTTCTCTGGTAAATTCTATCAAAGATTTACAGAAAAATTAATGCCAATCATTTTCAAATCCTTCCAAAAATTAGAGGAGGGAACACTCCCCAACTCATTTTACAAAGCCAGGATTATCCTGATACCAAAGCCAGTTAAGAACAGTACTAGAAAAGTAAACTACATCTCAACATCCCTGATGAATAGAGATGTAAAAATTTTCAACAAAATACAAGCAAACTGAATTTAGTAGCACATTAAAAGGATCATACACCATGATCAAGTGGAATTCATTCCTTGGATGTAAGGATGGTTCAACATATGCAAATCAATTAATGTGATACATTACATTAAAAAATGAAAGACAAAAATCACATGGTCATCTCAATAGATGCAGAAAAAGCAGTTGACAAAATTCAGCATCTGTTCATGACAAAAACTCTTAACAAATTAGGTATAGACAGACAGTACCTTAATAATGCAAAAGTCTTATACGGCAAGGCAAGTCCACAGCTAACATACTCAGTGGTGAAATGCTGAAAAATTTTTCTTTGTGATCAAAAACAAGACAAGGGTGCCTACTCTTACCACTCCTATTCAACATAGTACTGGAAGTCCTAGCTAGAGGAATCAGGCAAGAAAAAGAAATAAAAGGTATCCAAATCAGAAAGGAAGAAGTAAAATTTTCTTTGTTTGAAGATAATATAGAAAATTCTTATGACTCCACCAAAAAAATACTGCTAGAAATAATCAACAAATTCATTAAAGTTGCAGGGTATAACACCCAGAAAATCAGCTGTGTTTCTATACACTAACAAGGAAACATTTGATAAAGAAAATTTTTAAAAATTTCATTCATAATAGAATCAAAAATAAGAAAATAATTAGGAATAAATTTAAACAAGATGCAAGATCTGTACACTGAAAACTCTTAAGACTTCGATGAAAGAAATTGAAGATAAATGGAAAGATATTCTGCTTTCATCGATCAGAAGAATTAATATTGTAAAAATGTCTATACTACCTAAAGCCATCTATAGGGTCAATGCAATCCTTATCAAGATTCCAATAGCATTTTTTAAAGAAATAGAAAAAAACTAAAGTTTGTATGGAACGACAAAAGACCCCAATTAGATAAGTCAACCCTGAGAAAGAAGAGTAAAGCTGGAGGTAACACACCTCCTGATTTCAAAGCTATAGTAATCTAAATGGTATGGTATCAGCATAAAAACAGACACACAGATGAATGGAATTAAAATAAACAATCCAGAAATAAACCCATGTGTCTCTGCTCAACTAATATTTAACAAGGGAGCCAAGAATACTCAATGGGGAAAAGAAGTCCTTAAAATGTAAAAAATGGATGAATCTTTAGGGCACTATGCTAAGTGAAATAAGTCAGACAGAGAAAGACAAATGTTGTATGATCTCACTTATATATGGAATCTTAAAAGCAAAAACAAAAAACCAAACTCAGAAACAGAGAGAAGATTGGTGGTTGTTGCCAGGGGCAGATCAGGGCAGGGAAGATCTTAGTTATAAGATGAATAAGTTGTGTATGTACAGCATGGTGACTATAGTTAATACTGTATTGTATATTTGTATATTTGTACTCTTAAGAGAGTAGATCTTAAAAGTTTTCACCACACCTAAAAAGTTTTAATAATATGCAAACTAACCTATTGTGGTAATCATTTCACAATATATACATGTATCAAATCATTACATTGTACACCTTAAACTTACACATATGTCAATTGTATCTCAGTAAAGCTGAAAAAAAGAAAAATAAAATATCTCCCCAGAATTTTGGAGCCAATTTTATAAAACAAGTTAGCTTCAAGACCACTTATATCTTAAAATCTGCCTGAATAAAATAAGAAAACTGATGTTAACTTAATATTATAATCCTGAACTATATATCAACAGATTAAAAAGGAGGTCACCCAGTTATAAAAAGGTAAAACAATTGATGAAAGACCATATCAATAAAAGAATTATCATTTTAGTGAGACTTGACCGTTATCTTCAAGGTACTCACAGCAAAATGGAAAAATATGATAAATTATTGATAACTGCAATTCTCAATCTGAATTTTCCTGTCCTTGCAGAGACAATTAATACTTGATTTGTTAAAATTAAAAATTCACAAGTTCAAAAACCTAATTTTAAGCTTTTGGGGTCAACTAAAATCATTTTATTCTATTTATACATCTACTACATTTTGCAACCACTTTTAAGAAACCTTTTACTACTTAACTGAATGCTTTTAATTTTTTAAACAGCATTTATAAAAATTATACACTCGATTTCTTTTTGTAGTGCTTCAATTGTCTGATTAATAAACAAAAATTTCTCAAATACCTACATTGCTCCTTTAAACCTAGTAAAAGGAAATTTATATGTATGATAAATCTTAAGCTCTTATAAACTATTAACTATATTGTTTAGAACCTTGGCAATATTCTCCTATACTTTTCACCTTAAAATCATAATTCAAATTAATTAACAAAACTTCATATTTGAAAATGAAGTTTGAAATTAGAATGACATCCTGTTACATATTGAAATGTGCCTATTTCTCTTAAACATTCCAAATATTCAATACAGCAAATATACATATATTGTTTCCAAATTTAGCTAAAATCTTAATACATTTTATTTATTTCAACATTTAATTCTATACCTTATCAGGATTAAAAAAACAAAACAGAACAACTAACTAAAGTAACAACTTTGTCATCCTGACCAAAGCAAATATATTCAGGTTTCTTAAAGACCTAGAGCAGCGGTCCCCAACATTTTTGCCACCAGGGACCGGTTTTGTGGAAGACAAGTTTTCCACAGATGGTGGGTGGGGTGGGGAGGGAGTTTCTGGTGGTAATGTGGGTGATGGTTCAGGCAGTCCTGTGAGCGATGGGGAGTGGCAGATGAAGCTTCACTCACTCACCCACCACTCACCTCCTGCTGTGTGGCCTGATTCCTAACAGGCTAAGCGTTGGGGACCCCTGACCTAGAGATACCCTTTGTTAGATCCTGGGCTTGATTCTTGCTGCAGTCATGATGAGATACAATGAGATCTCTTTGTTGTCACTATAAAAGCTACTTCAAAACTTGATAAAGGGATTGGTCTCTTGCCCATGTCCCAAGAGTTAAATTCTATACTACTTAGTTTTTTGTCTACTTCCTCAAATCTACAATTCCAACCAAGTTGTAACTAATTTCCTCCACTGCCACAATTAGATTTGTTTCTTTAACTCTTCTGAGGTGTGTGAGTATCATCTTAATGGATCCTGAATATCTCCCAAGTCTTTGCCTGCCTGATTCCATGCACACAACCACAGCCCTGCTAATGGCAGCAGTGTGCCACAACAAAAGCAAAGGTAGAAATGCACAGATGCCATGGCTGAGAGCTACCTAACCCAGCCTGATAAACAGGAGCTAGCAAAGTAAGAATGGAAACAACCTGGTTAAATCCATGTTTTAGAGAGAACACACTGGCAGCAATGGGGACAATTTATTTGACAAGAATGAAGTCAGGGAGGTGGTTGCAAAATTCCTGGTGAGAAATGATATTAGGCAGTGAGCAGTTATACACAAATGAGGGGACAAATACATGCATATACAAGAGGTAAAATTCACAAGATTGTGATAAATTGGAGGGTAAAGAAGAGGAATCTATATTTTTCAATATCCAATCTCTTAAGCAAGCTTCAAAAACAGTTGAATTTGGGCTGAATTTTACAAGTATCTGTAGGAAGATGTTCTATGTTGTTGCTTGAAGTGAGAACAGAAATTTCTGAATGACAGCTGTATTGGGGTGGGTAGGAGGACAAAGCTGTCATTTTGTTATGAACATTCAAGAGCCAGACTTGTACTCTCACTCCTTCTGAAGTTCGTCTCCTTTAGTTTAAAGGCCACTTCTTCAGGAGGGACTTTCCTATTCTCTCACACTCAATGAGGGTCCCTTTCATACACTCTCAGGCTCTATGTCTTCCTTGAATCATAAGAATCTCACATGTGATTCATGTGTATTTGTGCATAATCATGCGATTACTTGGATGTCTCTCCCACTCTATGAGAACTGGGCCGTGCCTGCCTCTCTTGTTCTATGATAAATCCCCGGCACCTAGCACAGTGTCCAGCACTGAAAAGGTGTTCAATAACTATTTGTTGAATAGATGAATGAATGAAAGACTACAGGAAGGACTGAATGAATTAATGAATTAAAGTGGTAAGCAGCACAGGTCCCTGAAGGTGGAGACAATCCAGTGTGTTCCTTACAGTGGTGCTCTGGATTTTTCTCAAGCACGTGTGGAGCTTGAGAAAAGTAGAGTGTGAAAGTGTGAGAGTGGTTAAAAGAGTTGACTTCAGCATCAGGCAAATCATGTATTGAGACATCTTTCAACGTAAATAAACAGGGAGATCTCAAACAACTCATTTAATCGTAAGAGTTTAGTTTTCTCATTTGTAAAATGGGAATAATTACGGTATGGTATGTGTGTATTCAGTTTTATCTCAAAGAGTAGAGGATTATATATGAAATGATTTTAAGCTAAGCAAATGTCTCAAAATCATCAATTTAGTATTCTCCTTTATCTTACTTTGCCTTATATATAAAAAGGTATATAGAACTTTCTAGAATGAAGGCAAAGGTGTCAGTTTAAAAGCTATAATAAATAGGAGGAAGGAGATGGGGGAGGGCAGCCTTTAGATCCGAGAGCCTAGGCAACTCTTAAAACATTATGTGCAACTCTCAATACAATCAGAAGAAAAGTAAATACTTTGTGAATTATGTTATCAAAAGGATTAAAAGTAATACTGGGCTTCCCTGGTGGCGCAGTGGTTGAGAGTCAGCCTGCCAATGCAGGGGACACATACTCGTGCCCCAGTCTGGGAGGATCCCACATGCCGCGAAGCGGCTGGGCCCGTGAGCCGTGGCCGCTGGGCCTGCGCGTCCGGAGCCTGTGCTCTACAATGGAAGAGGCTACAGCAGTGAGAGACCCGCGTACTGAAAAAAAAAAAAAAAAAAAAAGTAATACTAAGTTGGAAACATTTTAAGTGGTAGTATAATGTAGGGTCTATGAGTAATTTAACCCCAATGGTTTATGTAAACATTTATCACACACATTCAGCATAATTACTTTGGATATATTAAAAAAAATACAAATTGTAGGAAAAAATTTTTTTTTCTCTGGGGAGTTCTGACTCCAAGCCTTACATGAAAGGTAGCTTCTCAAATTTATTGCCAGGTTTATTATATTCTGGTTTCTAGGAACATTTTTAAAAATACCAATTGGATAAACATGGTTGATATCAACAGGGTCTTCTGACTCCTAAGCTTAGTCTGAATGTGTCCTCTCAAGTTTATTGCCAGATCTATGATTTTACGATGCCCTGATTTATAGTAGCTGGAAGTTACTATACAGCATTCTGGTTTTTATCATAATCACCTTTGAATGTTTATTTATGATCACATTAGTATTGTGCTTTAGTATTTCTGTGCTTCTGAAAATTTTATGGCCCATGAGAAAAGAATCCATGGGACATCTGCTCCACCAATAATCCCTGGCCTTCTGAAGCAACTGATCTCATCAGAATTTATTGATATGGTACTATTACATCACATAAGACAATAATGAGGGGCTATGTCTTTTAATTAAATAGATATCAGCAAATGACTAATTCCATAAGACATATTCCTACATTATTACAAACATTAAGAGTAAATCAAAACCTGAAATCTGTTTTCAGATTTCAGATGGCCACATGTGGCCATCGACAGATCGCATCCTGAGACCCTGGTATTGTAGAGCCTCCCTGTAGGGGCAGGAAGTAAGAGGGTGACCAGGTGGAACCAGGGGCACAAAGTGTCACCCTTAGTCTGGGGCTCATTGTGCACTATTCCCATTCCAGCTGCAACTGTTGGCAGGGAAGTGGTTTCTGGGGAACGAGGGGCCCAGTGGGGAAAGCACCTCCAAATGTGAAAGCTGTGTCTTGTATGTACTCTACGCAGAGGTCGTATTAATTCAGGCCAAGATGCGAATAAAAACCCATGGTCATCCCCACTTGCCTTGTGGAATAGCAAACAGAACTCAGAATTCGTGATGTTCCCTACACACTGCGTTCACAGCCTAAGGAGAAAGGATACCTATTTGCCATTTTCATAGAAGTGTGGGCTTTCCAAAGATAAGGCGCTGGAGTCACTGTCGTGCATGTATCTTTGTTTAGTCATACTGAAGAGGAGTTGGGTTTTGAAATGTCAGAACATTGGCCTCAGTGGAGTGGGCGTGGTTCCCGTTTGTGCAGCACAGAATTTGGAGAAACAGAGCTGGTTCTGAGATGAGCGTGTTCAGCTGGAATCCCTACCTGAGTCTCTGACTCTCCGGAGGAAATTGGTGCGCCTGTAGATACTTGGATAATTAAGCAAAGCATAGAAAACCCACACAGCCTGCTGGGTCCTTGGGGGTTGTGATTCCTGAACTTACATTTGGCTTCTGGAGTCTGTCTCCTTCTGTGAGGCTTCCCCATGTGCCTTGGAGGTAAATACAGAGTCCAACCTCTCTCCACTGTTGCCTCTCAGAAGGGTGAATCAGAGCAGATTAAGTAGAGTCACGCTCCATCACATGAGGCACCTAGCCAGCCATGCACGTCGGCATGTATGGTAGATTGACAGGCTGAGCCAGAAGCTAGAAATTCAAAGTTTGTGGGTTTTAATCCCTGCTGTGCTGTGTGTGACCCTAGGTCAGCCTCTTGCCATTCCTTCTTCTTCGGCGTCCACATCTGTAAAAGGGGAGGAAGGGTGCACAGCTGGTAAATATTAGTAACGTGTTGCTGTTGAACTGATGGATGGGAAGGCCTCAGCACTCTGTCACCTGCTCCTTAGAGAATGTGGAAGGGTTCCAGGACATGAATCCTCCTAGTGTTTTCTTATATCCTCCACAAAAGCGCCTTATCCCATTTCTGGATAAAACCTCATCTTACTCCTCCATTCTTGGGCATCTCTGACCAGGCAGTGCCCTTGCTGCAATTGCCATTGGAAGCCAGTGACAGGCTGAAATCACAGTAAGGAAGAGGCTAAAATAGTGGAGAAAATGGGAAGATTGCAGACCAAGAGAGGCAGAAAATAAATCTGCACCTAGGCTAGAGGGGCTTAATGTCTTAGGGACACCATGGGTCTCAGAGTGAGACAGACTTGGGTTCAAACCCCCATGCAGCTGTGACTTAACTGCCCTACATATTGTTTTCTCCAACAATAAAGTGAAAATGACAATGGTGCCTACATCAGAGCACTGCTGCGCAGATGAAGCCCCTAGGTGCATGCAGAGCCCCTAGCACATTGTTGGCATTTGATAAGTGACAGCTGATCAGGATTGTGACTATGCTTACCCAATGCTGCGGCTAAAATGTAGAGGGTTTTTATTTATGTTTTACCATCCTACCTTTTTCTATATACATCTCGTGGCCTAAACTGAGAATCTACATCTAGCTGGGAGAGGAAGATCTGGATTTATTGTACGTTCTTTTTTTAAATTAATTTTTATTGTACACTCTTTATACACCTTGGGGATTTACCTACTCTCTCAGTGTTTCAATGTGGCCCCATTCACAATAAAGCATCAGCTCCTGCTCTTCTGTGGGAGCTGATTTCTTCCGGAGGAGACACACAGAGTAGCCCAAGCAGCCTCTAGAGGCAGCTGGTCTAAGGTTCAGATGGGCTGTGGAGAGAGGACGTCAGCCTGGAAGAACCTTATAGGGAGACAACCCATCGCGTGACTTTATGGTTGCTTGTCTGGTTCCCTCTCTGAGTTGCCATCTTCCTAGATGCAGAGATCCTACTTCCCAGGGGTTTGAAAGAGGTATGTATGTAAAGTACTGAACACAGTGACTGGCATGTAGTTTTCATGAAATGGTACCTGGTCAAATGCTGCTGCTTATTATGATGTTTACAAAGTTTCTGATGTTTATATTCTTAGGTTTTGGCTTTTAGGAAGCATTCAGTAAGTGTTTGTTGAGCTTTTTTTAAAAATTTATTTTATTCAAGTATAGTTGATTTACAATGTTGTGTTAATTTCTGCTGTAGAGCAAAGTGATTCAGTTATACATATACATATTATTTTTCATATTCTTTTCCATTATGGTTTATCACAATATATTGAATATAGTTCCCTGTGTTATACAGTGGGACCTTGTTGTTTACCCATCCTATATATACTAGTTTGCATCTGTTAACCCCAAACTCCCACTCCATCCCTCCCCCACCACCCCGCCAAACCTTTTTTAAAAGTCTGTGGTGATCATTAATGGAGTCTATTCCTGTACTGACTAGCTGCCTTGACATTCTTGAGCCTACAAAGTAAAGAATAATGGAAAAGAATTCTATTTTGTCTGAAACTCCAAGAAATGCTGTGGCTAAATCTAGGGGCATGGTTTCCCATAGTTCAAGAGTGAAAGACAAACACAGAGGAAAATTCTCACAACTTCCCCTAAGTCACCCAGTGTCTAAAACATCCAGATGCATTCATTCTGAGCAAAGTGGAAGTTGAAAAGTTGTTTAGTTTCCAATGAGCACTGTTTTTTCATATCCATTAATATTATGTTGAACTATTTCAATCATCCATTTTTTATAGGTCAGATATTGGCATCATAATAATAAATGTGACTTTCACAAACATTTATTGCATTGAAATAAAACAAGAAATTAGTTGCTAATATAGATGGGTTTCAATGTCCTTCTTGTCAAATGAGAAATTTGTAAGAGTACCATTCTACATTCACAATGTTGTGACCAAAATGACCTACATTTTCCTTTTCTTAACAACAACCTAGATACATGTGTGAAAAGAGTTTAGTCTAGTTTTATGATTCATTTTTTTTCTAAGGATTAATATGGGAATTTACATTATCATTAAACTTTTTTTTTTTTAATTTAGCAGAGACCCAGACAGAACTACCGTGTGCCAGGCACTGCTTTAAGTACTTTGGACATATTAACTCATTTGTCCTCTTAACAATTCTATGAGATAGGTACTATTATTATCCATGTTTTATCAAAGAGAACTGAGGCATAAAGAGGTTAAAGAAACTTACCCAAGGTCACACAACTGTTAAATAATCCAGGTAAGCTACACTTCTCACTGCTGTACTGTTCCTTCATGCCAAAGATGGGCACTAAAATAAAGACTAATGAAACACTCAGGTGGACTAATACTAAATTGTTCATGTCTATCAAAAACCGTCAGTTGTATATTTTTATGTTTTCTAAATGGTCAAATAAATTAGGGTGACCATCCAGTCTATATAACTTAACTCATTAAGGTAAATAGCTAAGAAAAGATTCAAGCATTTAAAAGTGGTTTTGTTAGCATGTGTGGCCATTTTGATGCAGCAAATACTTTAAGACATACCTTAATATGTATTAAAGAAAAAGATTCCAAAGAAAGCTAAGGAAGATTGGGACCAGAGAAAAGTATAGTTGAATTGCAGCTCTACTACTAACCAGCAGCAAAACCTTGGAGAATGTGTAACAGGGAAGAACCTTTGTATCCTATTACAAGTTAATCACTAAAGGAATGTTGCCTATAAGCTTAAATACATAATGGCTCATCTCTGGGAACCCTGACTCCCAGGTAATGAACATTAAGCTAAAATACCTTTGTTTGGCTCACAGGAAACATCCTGACCAGGCCCACCTGTGAATGACTGCAGGAAGGAAGAAATTAACACATCCCCTCCAGAGGCTGACCAGACCCAGGAAAGGTTTGATTTTACTCCCTCCCCTTTTAGTATAAAAGAAGCCTGAATTCTAACTCAGGCAAGATGGTTCTTTGAGACGTTAGTCCACCATCTTCTTGATCTGCTGGCCTTCCAAATAAAGTCGCTCTTCCTTGTCCCAACAACTCATCTCTCGATTTATTGGCCTGTTGTGTGGTGAGCAGTACGAGCTTGGACTCGGTAACAAATGTACCTGACCTTCCCGAGCCTCCGTTTTTCCTCTGTGTAGTGGATGTCAAATAGCTTAGAGAGTTGTAATGATAGGAAATAACATATACACAGTGCCTAGAACAGTGTCTGGCTCATTGTTGGTAATTAATACATGTTTATCCCATCCCCACCAACTTCCAGAGCTCTCAGTATTGGCAAATAATAGAGTTCACCATGCTCAACGCAAATTCCTCTTAAACAATTCCAGCACATGATGTTTTTTTCTCTGAATATCTTTTCAACAATTGAAGAGTTTGATTCTAATACCTTAAAACTGTGAGTCATTTGCTCAGAGGATAATTGGAAAAGAAGGAAAGTTTAGAAATTTAAAACAAAGATACAAGAGTAGAGATTTTTCAACAACATTTTAGGAAATAAATATAGCTAAGAGAAAGGAAACTAGGTTCTTAAAATTAGACTTCCTTTGTTGGAAAGGAGAGAAACAAGCTGTGTCTATGAGGCTGTGAGTTTTTCACAGCCAGTGTTATGACCCTATAACCAGATGTGTTGCAGCAACTTGCATAACGCCTTTCCTAATTCAATAATCCTAATTTCTATAAACATGGCAAAACCTGGAATGTGAGAATCAAAATGATAAAGTTTAAAGTGTTTGAGTATTTAAATGGAGAATTAGATACAGAATTAGTATCATTATTATTTGTAAGGAGATATGAAAATATAGCCATCTGATTAAATGTTTGAGAAGGAAATCCTAGCAAACAAAGCATTATAAATAAAAATTAAGTTCATGGTATTCATTATTACTGGTTTGAGCTATGAAAAACACCATTAATGCTTATTATTCTTTGCTGTGCTATTTTGTTTTAGGGGATATAAAAATATGTACAAAGTTTTTATAAATTCAATCTGTGACCTCTGTCCCAGTAATCCTATTTTTCCTATAAGATCTTGAGTTCCCCAGCTGTGGATTTTCTACCCTTCAAAGTAGGAAACTAATTCTCACCATCTGAGGAACCACTAAGCATTACATCATGTTATTTGTGTATTTCAAGTGCCTTGGAGAGATGTCTCATGACGCTTGATCGATATGTCTCGTGGAAGCTTTAAAATTCTATGACTATGACGAAGGACACTTTGAATGAGTTGTTCACCACTGTTTTGGGTGCTATATAAATATTTGGTGAAAGAACAGTGTACTACTGTTCCTTTCCTTTGGTCACCTGCAATAGCTCAACATCATTAAATGACCATGTATGCCTGGCCTGCCAGGAAACTCAGAGCCAACCTCTATGCTCAGTTGGTATAGCTTTTCTTGACCTAATCTCATCCCTCGTCTCGGCTATTACTATCTTTTTGCTTTAATCTTCTGTTAATGGTTTGGGGTATTATTGTTCCTCTGCTTTTATTAAAAGTTGCTGAAATCCTCCACCCCCTTTTTAAAGATGCTCATTGTATATAAGTAATTAAATAGCCATTTCAAATCCTAATACAGATGAGCCTAGGAGATATTGTATAGGTCAGGTCTCTGTATTTACTCATTTCCTTTCTTCCTTTTTGGAAAGGGTTGGTTTTCAGGACATGTATGCAGTACCCATGTTTTACTGTGCATTTATTTAGCTGACTGGACACATTTTCATGCAGTGGTTTTTGCCTGCATTTATAGTCCAGATTTTTCAATAGCGTTATTGACTGTTTAATGAATTATTTATAAATGCATTTATATACTCTAATATTTGCATTTAATATAGATGCAAATCATTCAGAGGATTACATTTTAGTTTGTGGTGAGTTATAGACTCATAAAGAATAGCAGTAAGAGAATCAAAGAAAAATGTCCAAATTTACATACAGGTAGCAAATGCTGAAATCATAAATTAAAAGACAAGATGCAACCAAGGTAGCCATCAAAACTTTTGACTTGCCTTCAGCCAAAATCCTAACCTATATCAAAATAAAGAGTATACCTAATTGAGGAACAAAGCTTTCTAGAGAACCAGACCCTGCATCTAACAAGACATCAATTTCTAAACAGCTTAATTGAATTAATGAGAAGATTACTCACTTGGCAGGACGTTGTGGTGTGGCGGGGGTGGAAGTTGTTGATCACAGAGCAGCCAGATTCAGGCGCAATTGGCTGCTGCTGTCGATTTAATTAGTAGTATAGATCCTGCCTCAAACAGTTCTTCATTCCAGTATTTGGTGTTAAAAGAAGTATCAGTCATCATTGGCCTGTTTGATTGAGTGCATAAGTTACTTCTCTGCATTTCTTTTTCTCTCCCATTCATTCACTCACTCACTCAACAATGAGCACCCACTATGTAGCTAGGAACTGGGGATACAAGATGATGCAGAACCTTAAAAGGTAGACATTCAAGGCCATTTAGATGGAATGAAAGGAAATTCTCCTTGCTCTGCCTTCAAAGAGATTTCCTTTATGGTTCACTGATAATTTCAGGTCTTATTTTGAAAATGTATTCATAACAACTTATCAAAATGTTAATGTCAGAATCCTAGGATTTAAAAAACCCTTATTTTAACCTCTGGTTTGTGGCATTTAAAATTATGTTCCCTGAAATGCTTTGAGTTATATTTTCTCAGGTTGTCTTTTAACATAATAGAAGTAGAACTGAGATTTCTCTTGAGGTAGTCCCACAGAACAGGCCAGCCTCATAGCACACTGAGCTGGTGAGAGCCAGTCTGGTCTGATTTGAAGAGATTCAAGGCACAGCTCCCTAGTCTCCAAATCCCCAACTCTCACCTGTCTCTTCATCACTAGAGCATCACAAATTTGGGTCTCAGAGGCTGAGATGATATCAAAAGCTCTCTTTTAAATAAGAAATCTGTAGAACTGGGACAGGGGCACCTGGGGATGGGGGCAGGGGAAGAAACCTGGAAAGGGGAGAGACAGAGGAGCTGTAAGGGAGACCAGGGTACTCTGCAGCACCCATACCTGGTTTACCTTAGGTCTTGTCATCAGAGATGTTTAGAGAGGAAGACAGGAGGAAAATATGTGCTTTCCTCTCTTATTTTTGCAAGACAGTGGCTTCCCTTCCTGATTCTGGTGAGGCGTTTGATGGTCGTTAGCACCCAAACCCTCTGAAGACTTGCTATTTTGCAACCATTGCACAGTTCAGCATCATCAGCTCAAAGAATGCACCTTCTTATTGGGGGTGAGATGAAGCATTTTATCTCCAGGGTTAGGCCTCTGTGCTGCTAGTGGATTAGTTAATAGCAGAAACAGACTGATGAATGGGTCCAAAAGCCACAGAGATTGCTCTTTGCAATAGTGAATAAATATCGGATTACATACAGAGGTTAGCCTCAGTGACCTCTCAGCAAGCCCAGGTAAGAAGTTTGCAGTCCTGTGCTGCTCTCCCAAGGGTGCTACAATAACCTCTTATGTACCTGGAAAACTTTTTATCAATGCCCTATTGGTAGGCGCCCAATCAAAGCTTTTGCTCTAGAATTTTAGTGTCTTCAAGCAGGCATGTTCTCATATTCACTGGTCCTTAGCTAAAATGAACATCACTAAAAGGGATGTCTTTATTTGTATGTAGTAACTGATGAGAGTAATTTGCTTCAAAATAGAAGCTACGACTGATAAGACAATCTATGTGATTATATCATTCTAGTAGTGTCATAATTATGCTTTAAAAATGTCTTATACGGGAGAATGTCTTCTATACGAGAATATATAACATTAGCCACGTACATATAGTTCTTCTCAATGTTTAAAGTATAAGTAATAGCATACAAAAGTGATTTATGCAATGTCAATTCCTTAAAGAGGATATTCTGGTTATCCACTGCTACGTAACAAACCACCCATTAGTGACATAAAATGTCAAGAACAATCATCATTTTTATTCTAATTATTAAATGATGGTGATGATGATTGTCTCACACAGGTTTGGGGGGTTGACAAAGCTCAGGGTCTCTCCTACGACTATAATCAGACAACAGTGACTGGGGCATCTTAAAGTCTTCCTGACCCACATGTCTGGTAGTTGATGCTGGCTGTCAGTTGGTGTGTTAACCATACCTTTTATTCTGATGCTTTGACATCTGGGGCCTTGCTGACCCTGGAGGGACCACCCCTCCCAGACCTAGCTTGTTCCTAGAGAGTAAATGACTTTCATATGCAAGCCAACCACCTCCTTTATGGGCTCTCACACTCTGGACCCCTAGATACCTGCCTGTCACCCAGGAGCAGGTATCAGACAACTAGAGACAAGTCCTACATCCCAGAGTCCATCAAAATTACTCAAACTAGCCAATGCTAAGACTGCTTACCCTGCCTCATCTGTTCCTTCTTGTGGAGGCCACCTTTGCCTCCATTTTTGCCCACATTTCCCCCTCACTCCTGCTGCCTCCTGGTACTTCCATGTTATCCTGTGTGGCATGTCATGTCTTCAGTTATAGGGAGCTGTGAAGTCATGAAGTGACTCATTTTTGTGTCGGCAAGCCTTAACACACCTGACTAAAATAAATCCTGGGTACATTTTAAAACAGCTGGGACCTTAGCCATTAGCCAGATCAGCTACATGTGGTATCTGCATGTGACTTGGGCTTCCTTACATTATGGCAGCTGCATTGTGAGGATGAGACTTCCAGGAGAGAGTTAGATGGAAGCATTATCACCTCTCTAACTGAGCCTCAGAAGTCTCTCAGCATTCCTTCTGTCACACTCTCTTTGTTAGAAGGTAGTCAGTAAGGCCAACCCATAGTCAAAGGAAAGGGAGTTAAACTCCACCTCTCAATGGGAGAAATGCCAAGGAATTTGCAGCCATGTTTTAAAACCACCACAAGTGTTTTTATTCATGATCTATTCATGGCTCCTTAAATAACTAATGAGCCCAGGGAATTCCCTGGAGGTCCAGTGGTTAGGACTCCATGTTTTCACTGCTGAGGGCCCAGGTTCAATCCCTGGTTGGGGAACAAAGATCCCACAAGCTGTGTGGCACAGCCAAGGGGGAAAAAAAAATAATGAGCCCAGTTTGAGAAGGACAGTTTTGCTCAGTTCAGATGTTTCCACATGTGGAAGTCAGGTTCAGTTTTTTAAGTGCTGTTTCTATCATCCAGCTTTCACAATTCCACCATGGCACTGTACATATTTTAAAAATTATACTTCTTTAAAAGTTTTACGACTCCCTACATTGTGATCTTTAATGCCTTAAATAGTGTTAAATTATTTAAAATAATTCAAAATTATTTTAAGTTCAAATTTGAAATTTTATTTTAACTTCCTGTCAAGCCCCTTTCTTAACACGATTTGGAGAAAAGTATTCACTTAGAGAACTGATTGTGGGCCAAAATTAAAAACAACAATAAACAAACATTTAAGAATCAATTAAAATATTATTAAAATTAGGTTCTGTGGAATGTGGAAGGTGGAAGACAGGATTATAGCCATAGTGTTACTTAGAAGAATTTATGTTTTTCTACTTTAATTGTTGCCTTTATTTTCATTAGTTTATTTCAAAAGAGAAAGGGGTTGAAGAAAATTGTAGAGAGAGCATTCTCTCTCCTAACTGATGGTCAAGTGATAATTCAAAATTCTTGATGACTCTTTTTTTTTTTTTTTTTTTTTTTTTTGTGGTACGCGGGCCTCTCACTGTTGTGGCCTCTCCCGTTGCAGAGCACAGGCTCCAGACGCGCAGGCTCAGCGGCCATGGCTCACGGGCCTGGCTGCTCCGCGGCATGTGGGATCTTCCTGGACCGGGGCACGAACCCGTGTCCCCTGCATCGGCAGGCGGACTCTCAACCACTGCGCCACCAGGGAAGCCCTTGATGACTCTTTTTAAGACAGTAGATAGGGAGTGAGTTTAGCTATTACATAGTGGTTTGGTTTTATTGATTGGTACATCAGCCCAGAGTAGCTGAATCTTCTTCAAGGAAGTACAATATGGGCATTGGAAAGGTCGACCTCAGCATGAGGACAAGGAAAAACCTGGCTGTCTGGGCAAACCCTTCAAAAATAACCAAAATGAAGTGAGCATTAGGGTTTGGAGTGAAGGAAGACAGTCTAGGCATGGATTATAGAGATAAAGCCATAAAATCAAAGCAAGAAAGGAAATGTGACTTATTAAAACGCTGAGGGGAGATAGAAAACACTCTTCAAGGAAACATGCATGAGGAAAAGTAGAGAAAATGCTTTCTCATTTTTAGATGGGTCTTATAGGCAGAAGACTTTGAAAAGGCAGGCCTTTTTAGTAACAACTTGGTACTCAGTTAAACAAAAGGATTCTTTTTAAATCTACAGGTTCTGAAGACTTCACCCCTTAAGAAATTTTTCAGATCATTGTGGAGGTAATGGTTCTCCTCTTCTTCACATGATGAAGTAAAAAATAATTACAGAAGGATCAGTTACAGTATTTGATAACACCAAAAAAAAAAAAAAAAAAAGGAAGAAGAAAGTCACCTAAGAAGTCAGTCTCCTAATCTCCAGGAAGGACCATATCCAAACTCAGCTCGCTCAGCCAATGCCACCCTTCTCTTTCAGAAAACTACAAGAAGCACAGGAGGAGTTGGTGTCAGGAAGTGACTCCTAAATTCCTCAAGTCTCCTCTGTGACTAAGCAATAGGAATGCATCTGTCTTTTCTTCACTCAGTAAAATACTACGTTACTTTAGCCTTTCTTTATTAGAAACCCTCTCTTCATTTTCATCTGTTAAATAAAATGTCTCTATCTCTTCCAATTTTCCCTTAAGTCATGAAGACCAATCCTAGTCTAGAGAGCACTGATTCCGTTATGATTCATATTTGCTGAACTCTCTTTGTTTAGGCATCCAAACGTCAAGTTCTTTGTTTAAACTGTGGGGGCTCTTTGCTGATTATTATCTTTAATCCACAAGATACTCTGACCCTCAAGATCTTTTTCTGTTCTATTCCAATATAATAATACCCACTCTATGTCTTTCCTAGTATTTAGGTAGGGAGTTTCTGCCCCTAATTTTTTTAATGCTGTAAATTACAGAGTAATTTAGAGTAAATGATACTATTCTACTTTGCCTTAGAATTTTTGTCTTATGGTTTCTATTTAATTAAAGTTCGTAATGGGCGGGAACTATTATTATTATGTCTTTTATAGTGTTCATCAAGAGCCTTGCATAAACATTTGTCAGAAGTATATAATGTTGAATATATGTGTATTGATACATTGTGTATCTATTATACTGTAGTGTAATCACGATTTATACTTTTCTATCTTCCTAACTAGACTGTGTTTCATGTGACTTTGTATACCCAATAACTGGCACTTAGAACGTGTGCAAAAAATGATTTTGAATGAAATGTTGCTTGAATTAACTTTTGTTGGACGGATGGATGGATGGACAGATGGACCATCAACTTGTAATACTAACCAAACCCAGAATAAATTTGAATCTACACTGGTTTTCTCTTCCTGTCTTTCTTTTAGGCCGTCTTTAATCTGATTAAATGGTTATCCATTTAATTACCTCTTAATCAATCTATTTTAATTAATTTATTTAATTGAGTTAACTTTTAAAAGGGATGGACCTTTTCAGAAATATTTTCATTTACAAATGAAAAAGGAGGGCTGGGAAGAGCTCCGCCGGCAGACCTTGGACAGATTGGGTGCCAGCAGGCTCCGCCCTCTGGTGTTCCTGGACGTGTTAGTCATGTGCTGCGGAGTCCTTACACCGAGATACCCGCAGAAATACATTGCTTCTGTGCTCTTTGCTTTCTACATAACAGCAGCAGAGTACTTTGGGAAGCGATGGTGAGCTGCTTGGAGGAGGAGGTGGATCTGAAATGCCTGAGGAAGTGGAGAGGCGACCCTGTAAGGAGAGGATGAGGGCCCAGGCCCTGCTACCATCTTCTCGGCCCTGGGGCACCTTGCTGAGCCTCGGTTCCTTCATGAGGAACATTTAGGGGCTGAATTGCTTAATTTTTGAAATTCCTGCCAGCTGTAAATTATCTTGATTCTATGTGAAGCCAAAATAAAGAAAAAATGGTATCTCCTTATGCATACGTTCTTCTATATAACCCAGCGGCAAAACACGAGACCTGTGTTTCCAGCTCGCTGCTTTAGACACCAATTCACAAGACATTCTTTAATGTGAAAGACATTGTCTGCATGTCTTGTGAAAGTGAGTCTAGTTGTATATGGGCCAGGGTGCGTGCGTGTGTGGGGGAGAGAGAGAGAGAGAGAGACAGAGAGAGAGAGAATCACATTTGGCCTATTATCCTGACCATAAGAGGGCACCACTCCCAACACCGGTCCATTCCTGATCTGATTGACTCTATAATTTGCAAACCTCTACAGTATTTTACGTACAAATATTTCCAAAACACTGTCTCTCCTAATTTCTTTCAAGAAGGAAGAAAAAACAGCTGTGCCCATGTAACACTCCATTCCACTGGATCCTTCACCTCTTTTTTTCTTAATCCTGTAGTGTCAGTGTACGCAAGCATTTTGTTGTTGTCTTCTTTGTTTTTAAACTCTCTTAAAATACTAATAAAGGAAAAGTGACCAACAGATTCAAAGAAAGAAGGAGATGTGGTTAACACAGAAGCTGCTTTTCCAGGGGGGAGGACTTACAAGTCCAAGATGAGACTCAAGTGTCATTTGCCTGGAAAAGAGAGAAGCAGGAAGACAGATGTTTCTCTCATTATTTTTATTTGTAGACACCATTGCTGATCAGATATGTCACCACCCGAGAGGGCCAGTGCAGAGCAAGACAGCTGTGCATTATCTATTCTTGTGACTTCCCCAGGACACGGGGAAGGAAATTGTAGCTTGCATTTTTTTCCCCTTAATTTAGAGACCACGGCTTTTATAATAAAGACATTGAGCCATCATTTGTTTCTATTGTCAGGAGACAGACCTCCCTTTCTTCTCTTTCAGACCAGTATCTTACCCTGTTGCTCTTGGTGGGTAGAAACTTTGTAAGAAATCTAAAACTAAGCAGGGCAAGTGGGCAACGTCAGGGTCAAATGTATATCTTTCCCTTCTTTTAGTCTATTTTGAACCATTCATATCATTTTTTTAATATCCCAAAGGGCCAACTAATTCATGCTGGGGTTTTGCTGCATGTTGGCATATTCAGACTTGGGTAATGACTTTCAGGTTTTCTCATTCAGTGAGAATGTGAGCATCTTTTCCCAGGTTTACTCAAGCCCACCCTTGATGGCTGGACCGGAGCAACCGACAGTCCAGGAAATGCTGCATTCTTGTGTGTGTTGGGCAGGATTTCCTGCAAAGGATCAAGAAAACATATTTTCCCATTGCTTTGTTTAAACTGGAGAAAGGCCTTTTGTCCAACTGGAGATCCTGTTAGTCACTGCCATGGCAACTAAGGAAGATGGGCAGGTCACTTGTTGGCACTGATGGTCACCATCCCAACAAAAGCAAGTGATAAGACAAAGTGCTTCTGAATCTGCCCCTGAGCTCCCCATGGTCTGCTGCCCTTCCATTCTTCTAGTTGGCAAAATGGGAATACTGCAGCTAGAACCAAATGGAAGCAACAAAATATGAACTAATATGCTGGAGGTGCAGTTTTGTTTATTAGCACTCTTGCTTGATAGCATTTGTGTGATCCATCTCCTTATGAATAAGAGGAAAGAGTATCAGTGTGTAGGGAAAGGGGAGGAGAGGGTCAGAAGTAACTCTGTGGATCTTGAAGTGATTGTCTCAAAGTCTTGCCTAGAAGAGATAGAGTTCTAAAGGGGTTGATGCTGATGTTATAATGGGGAGCCAGAAGATGGACTAATGATCTAGAATGTGGGATGTCAGTCCCAGGTTTGGTGTAGTATCTAACACTGAGCTGGCAACAAGAAAGCTAACAATGGAAGCAGTGAGCAGACAATCTTGGATGTGACTTTCAAGCTCAACAGATCTGAGCTCCACCCACCACAACCTGGAGCTTGCTTCCTGAACTGCAGGCTTCTGTCAGCTGGATTTTCCTTATTATTCAACCATTGTCTTCCTACTCCTTTGATGCCCTTTAAACATCTTGCACTTTTGTGACTTTCCAGAATTTGTTTGTGGCTATTTGGAGATGGACATCCACAGTGAATACACTGGGGCCATTTGCTAGGTCAGGAAGCTACATTTCAAGGGCTTCTTTCCTGACGTCTTGTAACAACTCATTTGCTAGGGTCCTGAGTGCATAGTAGAGGTCAATGTTCACCAGAATACTGAGGATTGAGAAGGACTGCTACACTGGTAACAGACTGAAAATGAGAGTAAGTTATATAGAAAAGTATTCTCAGTAGGGTTGCATGTTGGTTCTTGACAAAGAACTTGCCTAGCTTTTAGCAAGAGTTAAATAAACAAAAGAAAACAAAAAGGAAAATGAGAATAGGCCATAGGTATAAGGATCTTTCAATTGCATTATAGCAGCTTGGTGTTTCCTAGGTTGGAGAGGAAGACAAGTCACCTGCCACACCATCTCTAATGGGACCCTGTGATACTCTTCTCACGTCAATCAATAAAGTCCCAAGAAGGAAGCTATGAGGCTAAGAACAGTGTTTAAGATAAATCCAAAATGTCAGCAGTAAGTTAACTCCAGTCTGGAGAACTCTCCATTAATACTATCAGGATAGAAAAACCCTTATTTTTTATTCTCATGCACATTTTCAGAAATGCTGCTTAAATTAGGCAGTGATATATACTATATATAGGCAGAATAAGTTTACTCGTGTACACACTCAAAGTAGAGTCCTAGAATGACTGGAATAAAAAAACTAGATCCAATTCTCAGACAAATTTCTAAGTCTACATCTCCATGACTTGAGTGAATTGAATAGGCTGAGGAACACCCTGTTTGATATATTCCATCCAATACCTGTTACAGGTTCTGTTTTTTTTCTACCAGGAAGTTACATAAAGAAACTTGTATTCTCATCATTTAAAAAAAACACATTTATAAAATACAGCGATCTAGGCAGTATGCTATAAATGCAAGATAAAAACTATATGATTCCATTTATAAAAAGTACAAAACAGTCAAAACTAATCTATGCTGTTACAGATTAGAATAGTAATTACCCTCATTTGGGAGGGGGTAAGGGTTAAGGGGCTTCTACATTCTGTTTTTTTAAAATCTGTGTGCTGGTTACATGAGTATATTCAGTTGTAATAATGTAAACTTATGCATAATTTTGGTATACATGTTAAACTTCAATTAAGTTTTATTTAATTACCCAAAGATAATACAAAAGTAATATAGACCTTAGTACAGGAGTTCAGAGGGATCACACAACAGCGTCTGGCTGACATTATGGAGAGAGTGAAATTGAAGCTGGGATTAGACTGATGGGGAGGATTTGAATCTATAGAGTCAACTTAGTCTTGAAACTAGAACAATTCCTAGCACACAGCAGACTCTCAATAAATGGCTGTTGAATAAGGGAATGAATGAATGAATGAAATATGCACATTTTCCAAATGAAATATTCAACAACACAGCTTTATAGATCAGACAACCAGATGAAGCTTCCAATGCGTCAGGTTCTAAACCTACCTGTCAGTAACTGCATTACAGTAAGTTTGTGAAGCAGTTTTTGTAAAGTTCAGGACCTCCCATGATGGGTTAGTATGTGTGTATGTATGTCTAAATGCTTACAGATACATGCAATCTCCAACTTTGAGCCAATTTTTGTTTGGTGGGTTCATGCAAGATGTAAACTAGGTAGACACCTAACACACTCTCCAAACTGGTACACAAGCACATCTCAGAGCACGAGGTCTCAAGGACAGGGACCCTGTTTTTCCACCTCTCGTTACTAAGACCTGGCACAGAGGCTGGCAAAAATTAATGCTGAGAGAATTTCAGCTGGATAAGTGGGTGAACCCAAGTCCTGCATGCAGGCTGATTCCATCACAAGGTCTTACTCCACCTCCTCTGTGGGCTCAATAGCTACAGGCAAATGCTAATATATTTTTTTCAGTGTTTATGGCTGGAGAGTAGAGGGCAGGGAAACATACTGTCCCTTCTGTTTGAGTCTGAGCTTCAGAAGGTATGTGTCTTTAATGTAGTCCTCACAAGTCCAGGTCTAGTCCTCAGTTTTGTAGGTCAAGAAGAATGAATTAATGTTCACCCAGGAGTGACAGCCTCTAGAAGATGACTCATAATAAACCAAAAACTTGATTTTTAATCAAGAATTATATGAAAGCATATTTACACTTAAGATGAGAACCCTTACATCATGTCATTAGTATTTTTTATTTCTACTCCAAAAGTTTTCTTGAGAAATTAAATTAGCATGAGAAGGTTGTTTGGTGAATATGATCAGTGCAAAGGAAGGTGAGTGATCTGGTTGAGTATGGATTTAAATTTTATCAAGCACCTCCTGTATGTCAAGCACTGTGATAGATTCTAGGTACTTTCACACGTCACTTCACTCAACCTTATTTAATCCTCACAGTAATCTTGTACAATTAATGTTCTCGTGTTATAGATGAGTTAATCAAGGGTCAGAGAGGTTCACTGATATTCATAGCATCATGATTGAGTGTAAATAGACAAGCAGTAAGTACTTACAAAATGAAGGAGTAAATTAACCAGTAGAAACCTGTTCCCCAGCAAATAAGTGGAAGAGATGTAATTTGAACCCAGGTCCTCTGATTCCAAGTTCATCACTCTGGAGATTATGATAGCATGGTGTGCTCATAGACAATATAAAAGTTGACCTGCCAGTTAGATTGGAATATCTCTATCAAGGGACTCTTTTCCCCAGCTAGTAGTAGAGATGCATGAACAAGTTATTTTTCTTGGGTACACATTCATTCATTTCTTCAACAGATTCTTAATGAACACTCGCTACGGGGCCAGCACCACTAGTTAATTGCTCTGAGACTTGGATAGATGGTATGTAAAGCATAGTCATTGCTATTTTGCATGGTTACTATAAGTAAAACCATTGTCAGGATAAAGAGATTAAAGATACGGTTCCTGCCCACAAGGAACCCAGTCTACTGGGAAAAAGACAAGAAACCAAGTAAATATGGCAAGGTTTCCTAGGGAATTTGTCTTGGACAAATTCAGGTTGCTATAACAAAGTACCAGAGACTAGGTGGCTTAACAACAGAAATTTATTTCTCACAGTTTAGGAGGCTGGAAGTCTGAGATCAGGGTGTCAATATGGTCGGGTTCTGGCAAAAGGTTTCTTCCCAGCTGTAGACTGTGACTTCACGTTGTGTCCTCACATGGTGGAGAGCAAAGAGGGGAAGCAAGCACTCTTGTGACTTTTATAAGGGCACTAATCCCATTCATGAGGGCTTTACCCTCATGACTGAGTCAACCCTAATCACCTCCCACAGATCCCACCTCCTAAACCATCACATAGGGGGTGGGGTTTCAGCATAGGAATTTGTGAGGGACACATTCAGTCCATAACAGAATTCATGAATGAGCTTGAGAGAATATTTTTGTTTGTTTGTTTTGCCTTTCTATTACTTTGATAATTGTTTTTATTTTTTTTAAATCGTGTTTAATATCAACCATGTTGTAATGATATCACTGCTTCTAATAAGTGCTAGCAATGCTATTGTACATGGTCAGGTAAAGCAAAAATCATCATCACCACCATGATATGACACTGAGATTAGTTTCCTATAGATAATAATGAAAGGAAATGTACCTTGGCATGCCTGCCTTTTTATATAGGCCCAAGTTAAGTTAGGGGAAATGTCATGGAAAAGAAACAATACGTTTTCTGTTTTTACCTTTGAACATCATTGGTTACAAAAGCCACAGTGTTCCTGTGTGGCCAATGAAAACACAAATCCAATCAAACTGCCCATTCTCTCAACACATCAGACACGGTAGATACTTTTGGTTGGAGTCTTACAAAATATCACAGTGCTTCAACACAAAAAACTGTTTGCATGCATCTCTCAAAGCTGCTAACAATATTTTCAAGGAAAAGAAGCCACACACAATTGTGAAACCACGTGTCCTGGAAAATAGTCAAAAGACTTCTAGTTTGATTCAGAGAAGAAATATTGAAACTGGATCTCTGTCATGTAGAGTTATCTATTCCAGAATCACTAGCACTTCTTTAATCATTTCTTTTACCCATTTAATGAAGGTCATGGAAGAATTGGCTTATAAGCCATTTCCCTTGAAGACAGTTACGGACATCTTTCAATGCATCTAGCTCTTGGTTTTTGACCGTTCGGTACACACTGATACAAGAGAACTCTAGTTTTGTGAGTCTCTTTGGGAACCTCAAAGGCCACTGACATCTTCAAAACTGTTAAAAGTTCCTTCGCCAAACACGCGTCTGACTTGGACACAAAATCTTGGTACCATACTTGAACTGATGAAGCACATGCTATGCTTGACATCAACCCACCTGGTTTTGCTCCTTTAGTTAATAAAGAAGCACAACATACCATTGTGTCTTATTGCTTTTGACATTGGCATGTGCCCGTATCTAAGACTTGGCCAACGATTTTGAAATCATGTCCACTGCTGTGCAGAATTTGTCAATTTTATCGGAATCACAGCCTTGAATTTTCCATTGACTATGTATAATGAAGAATAGATACTATTCAAGAGATTCTGTCAAGAAAGTAAAAGAGAATATGACATTCTTCCTTTATCCATGTAAATTCAGTGACTCCCCAAATGTCAAGTCTTGAAGTATTTGGTTGAAACTCAGGCAGAAGTTATTTGTTGTTATTTGCTTGTTTGCACTGAGAAGAAAGAAAGGCTTTCTCTCAGAACATAGAGGAGATTGTTCATGGGCTTGACTTACTTGGCAGATATTTTTTTTCTTAATAACAGTATCAGTCTCTCCATTCAAGGCCCTGCAGTCATTATATGGGTGCTACCACTCTGGAAAAAGAGAATGAGGGCAGACAGTTATGTAAACTCCCAGTTCTGGAAGACATGCTTCTGTAGGTTGAAGTCAAAAGGGCCAAAACTAACCAACGTCTTTGAAGAAAGATAATCTGTTGTGTGGTGGTTAGCCTCCAAAATGGCCCTCCATGAGTGTCACCTCCAAGTTTTCACGCCTCTGCGTAGCCTCCTCCTATAATAAGTAAGGGTGATCCGTGTAATCGATACAATATTACAAACATGTTTGTGTGTAATTTCTGAGGCTAGGACATAAAAGAAACTCGGCTTCCATATTTATTTATGTTAATTCTTATTCTCTTCCATTTCTAAGTGTACTATTTCATAAAATTACATGCCCATTAAGGAGGCACATCTTTTCTGAGGTCTGTAGCTCCCAATGAATTGGGTACCTGGAATCCACTAGAAGGAAATCAGTAACCAGTAAAGGGGTTTGGGAAAAATAAAAGATAGCTTCAGCAACTGGCTACACTTGGGGATGCTGTCTAATGACACAGCATTGTGGGAATTTCCTCTTTCTGCCCAATTCTGCCTGCCCCTCTGTTTAGGAGAAAATCTGTTTTAAAGGAATCACCGAGATTAAGCTCTAGGGTCAGGATTTTATAAATCTACTTTTAGTGTCAAACATGAACAAATTTTGTCTAGGTATAAGGAAAAAAAGTTTTAATATTTTTCCCAGACTGAAAGGTATTTATATATATTCAAGATTCACATTTTACTTTCCTTTATTAATTAGCAGGGACATCTGCATTAACACAGGTTCATTAATTTATGATCTAGTGAGTCTTTTCTACCTCTAACTTCCCTGATGAAAGAGAATGAAACAAAAAGGAACTGTTTTATCATGACTTCTCCCACAGATTTAAACAATGGTCCTTGAATAACATTAAAGATATTGATTTTGCTGTTGTCTTTTTAGCTTGTTGTGAGATAAACATATTAATCAAAAGTGAAGGCATTAAAATTCAGATTTTATATTACTACTTGCTAAATAATTAATGTGAGAGCACGTTGTCATTTTCTTTAAATTCTAAATAAAACCAAATGTCAGTAATGCCAACCCAAGGTGTACCATTTCTTGAAACTAAAATCACAGCTTCCTCTGAGGGACTGTCAGAAAACATAATTGAAATGATAAATAGTGTTGTTACACTTACTCACTTGGGGCACCGTCTCATCCTTCCAGATCCATTTTCTTCTCTGTCTGGGTTTGAGTCTTGGAGAGTTCTCCCGGTACAACATTCTGGAGTCAGTCAGTCATTCATTCCAAATAGAATCCTCAGAAACAAAAAGAAACATGTATCGCAAGTATGTTAGTTTCCTATTGCTGCTGTCACAAGTTACCACAAACTCAGGGCTTTAAAACAACTATTACCTCACTGTTCTGGAGGACTGAAGTCTCACCCAGGTCTCCCTGGGCTGAAACCATGGTGTCTGCTGGGTTCTGTTGCTTTCTGGGTGCCTTAGTGGATAGTTCACATCCTTGCATTTTTTAGTTTCTAAGGGCTGCCGCATTCCTGGACTCATGACCCCCCTTATCCATTTTCAAAGCCAGCAACAGTGGCTGAATCCTCATAGCACATCTCTCTGACCCTTTTCTGTAGTCACCTCTCCCACGGACTCCTCCCCTGCCTCCCTCTTCCATGTTTAAGGGCTCTTGTGACTACTTGGGGGTCACCTGAGCAATCTAGGATAACCTCCCCATCTCAAAACCCTTTACTTCATCACATCTGCAAAGCCTCTTTTTGCCATGTAAGGTAACACATTCACAGTTTTAGGGATTAGGAAGTGGGCATCTTTGTGGACCATTATTCTGCCCACCACAACAATTTTTAAAGTGACTAAAAATAACATTCCAACGTTCATTTAGAATGCGGTTCCTTCTCCTGAAAAAAAAAATGTGTTTGATAAGTTATAAGAAGCAAATGAATCCCCAGGATTGCACCCACTAAACTATCATATACAGTGAGTCCCCTACATATGAAACTTCAAGTTGCAAACTTTCAATGTGAACACGTGTTTGCATGTCCAATCACGTGTTAGTTCACGTGTCTGGCGTAGGTTGTCACGTGCGTGCATCCTCTACAAGTGGTTGCGCCTTTGTGTACTTTACTCTACAGTACCGTATAGGGTACAGTAGTACAGTATCTTTATTTCAAGCCCAGGATGTCCGGAAGTAAGCGCAAAAGCAGCAGTGATGTATCTGGTACTGCTAAGAAGCACCAAGCGATAATGATGGAAAAAAAGTGAAAATTGAGAGAGTGGAGCAAGGCGAAAAGATGGTAGATGTTGCTTGTTCTTATAACATGAATTGTTCAACCATCGGCACGACTCTAAAGAACAAGGACAAGATCATGGAACATGTGAAGTCTGGTGTGCCGACGATGTCGACAATAATATCGGAGAAGCATGGAAAAGTGATGGAGGAGATGGAGAAACTTCTCAGCTTGTGGATGCAGGATCAGTATCATCGTCGAGTCCTGCTCAGCTTAATGCCAATTCAAGAGAAAGTTAAAAGCCTTCATGAAGACTTAAAGAAGAAACACAGTGAAGAATCAGAGGGCGCATCTTTTAATGCCAGCCATGGCTGGCTTCATCGGTTCAAGGCTAGAGCCAACCTTCACAATGTAAGTGGTGAGGCAGCAAGTGCAGATACGGTAGCTGCCCAGGAATTCCCTGAAATGCTTCGAGAAATTCTTGATGAAGGCCTGTATTTACCCGAGCAGGTTTTTAATGTGGATGAGACAGGACTGTACTGGAAGAGGATGCCAGACTGAAGTTACATCAGTAAAGAGGAAAAGTTGATGCCACCCTATAAAGCAGCAAAGGATAGGCTAATTCTGTTGTTTGGTGGCAATGCTTCTGGTGATATGAAGCTGAAGCTTCTCAATTTATCATTCAGAGGACCCAAGAGCCCTTAAAAACATAGCCAAGGGCTCTCTTCCTGTTGTGTGGAAGAGTAACCCCAAAGCCTGGGTTACACAGGCCATTTTCCAAGACTGGTTTTTCTACCACTTTATCTTGGAGGTAGAGAAATATTGCTTGGAGAAGGACATCCCATTCAACATTCTTTTGCTGCTGGACAGTGCTCTGGGCCACACGTCATTCATGGACTGGACGACTTTCATCCCAACTTCAAAGTAGTGCCACCGAATACTAGGTCGCTCATCCAACCTACCGACCAGGGAGTTATAGAGACTTTCAAGAAATATTATTTACGTCACACTTTTCGACAGGGAAAGGAGACTGACAAATCAGGAACAATCCTGCAACAATTTTGGAAGGACGATAACATCTACAAGGCCATAAAAAACATTGACTTTGCTTGGCGTGAGGTTACAGCTGTCACCATGAGTGGAGTTTGGGAGAAACTTTGCCTGCAGACTGTTCATGATTTTCATGGATTTGAGAAGGTGAATGAGGAGTCTGAAGAGGTCTTCAGCAACTTAGTGACCCTCAGCGAGAAGCTGGAGCTAGACCTGCAAGAGGACGACCTCATTGAACTCCTTGCTGTGCAACACAAAGAGCTTACTAATGAAGACCTGGTGGTATTGGAGGCCCAGAGAAAGGACGAAGAGAGACAAGAGGAAGAAGAAGTAACTGAAGAACAAAAGAGATTCACGATGTAGGAAACCGCAAGGGGATTTTCTTTATCTGAGGAGGCACTGTTTGTTTTAGAGGCATAGGACCCGAATGCAGAATGGTACATGAAGGTTGCAGCAGCAGTTCAGAATGCAATCCAGTGCTACCATGTCATCTATGACCAGAAGAAAAGAGCTACTACCCAGACATCACTGGATCATTTTTTCAAGAGGATGGATAGAATTGAATCCAACAAGGAACCAGAAACTTTGCCATCAACGTCAGGCATGAGTGAAATTGCAACTTGCCCTTGTCTCCTATTGCTGACGATCCTTCAGCTCTACCATCTCCCACCTCCCCTCCCTCCTCCAGTCAGTAACTCTTCTTGCCTGTTCACTCAATGCCAGTGCCTGTAGGCCAGCTGTTGAACTGTACTACTGTACTTTTCAAGGTACTGTACTGTAAGATTAAAAATGTTTTCTTTGTGTTTTTTTGTTTTGTTTTATTTGTATGAAAAGTATTATAAACCTATTACAGTACAGTACTATATAGCCAGTTGTGTTAGTTGGGTACCTAGGCTAACTTTGTCGGACTTACAAACAAATTGGACTTACGAATGCACTCTCGGAACAGAACTTGTTCGTATATAGGGGACTTACTGCACAGGTATCATATACAGATAAACTTAACTTAAATAGACCATGGCTGCCAACAGCAGGAGTATCTGCTTCCTTTGCAGTGAACTTTCCTCTGATCTGACCATAAAAAGAAGAGCAGGGAGTGCACAGTCCATGAAACAGCACTATCTGGAGAGGGACCATGCATTTCACAGTGGTATTATTGTGGCTGTCTTTAAGATTCTGTCGCAGTATTAAGTGTTAGTCCTTTAAGTATTACTGTTGTATTTAGAAATTTTTATTTTCAAGAATATTTGATCCATAGGGAAGAAATATATGTCTTAAATTTGTTACACATGAAAGAAATTGGGAGGGTGGCCAATATTTCTTTCTATTTGGCGTTATTCTAGTTTCTCTCCAGAGACAGGCACATCATAGATGCACGTTTTGGATCTTGTTAACCATTTTCTTCCCAATAGTCATTATTTATGGACTTGAAAAAGCAATGCATTTCTTAACCATGCCCTTTTTCTATGACTACTTATAACATGTTTTCAGATGCAAATTCATAATGTTCTTATTTGCATGATATATAATTGGTATTCTATAAAATTAGAGTGGTTGCATAATGCTGACAATATGGTATTTGTTCATTAATTATGTATATATATAAATATATAAATATATACATATGAAATTATATATATAATTATAGATTTGAAATATATATGAAATTCATTCTATTTTTTTTTCTTTTTTGTGGTACGCAGGCCTCTCACTGTTGTGGCCTTCTCCGTTGCAGAGCACAGGCTCTGGACGCACAGGCTCAGCAGCCATGGCTCATGGGCCCAGCCACTCCGCGGCATGTGGGATCTTCCTGGACGGGGGCACGAACCCGTGTCCCCTGCATCAGCAGGTAGACTCTCAACCACTGCGCCACCAGGGAAGCCCTCATTCAATTTTGATTAGATAAAGAAAAACAAATGACAATGAAATAGCTAAAATTACAAAGGACACTTGTTTAACCAGCCAAAAGCTTTCTTTAAATGTACATTCCATATGTGAATTTAATATAGCTGAAAATGCTACCTGGAATTCCAAATGTGAAATAAGAAGAAACGGTGTCCTTTTGGGCTTCTTGGATAAAAATCAGGGCAAAAGTGAGTAATGGAAGATTTATTTCCCTGCTGGGCAAATGGCACAGATTTCCTTTTGATAGTCAACTGTTTCCGACACAGTTAGAAGGAGCCCTGGTGCTGCAAACTCCACCCTTGATCATAAACATAAAGTTACAATGAAGATAAATGTAAGACATATGTGGCCCACATTTTTATTCCTATAAAAGTATCTTGGACAAATAAGAAGGAGAGAGTGTTTTTTCAAATCCTACAGGTGGTTTCATTTAGTCAATATGTTTGTCTAATTGCTCAAAAGTTACCTACACAATATTGAGAACAGATATTCTTTTGTAAAGTTTCTTAATCAGCTTCTGAACGTTGCCAGCGTCCTTTTTAGCATAAATCCTCTTTTTCTGCATGCAAAAGCTGAAATCTGCCATGTTCTTGTTTTACCCTCTGCCATCCAGTCTCAAGAAGCTGGATCTGACAAACATAGCATTAAAAAATAATGGGCAGGGGACTGCCACAAGCTGTTGCCAATGAAACAACTACAGACCCTGCATTGGTAGCTTCCTCCTCTAACTTCATATCCTCATGGTGCTGGCAGTAATTGGGAGGGGGGTTACAGGGACATTTCTCTCTCAAGGGAGATAGTAAGAATATTAATATTAATGCAATATCTGCTCTTTCAGATGGGAATGGATAAGATGAAATGATTTAAAGAAGGCTTGATCAATCGTTCCGTTTCTTGGCAAGAAAATGATGCCTTTGCATTTAAGAAAGAACATCTGGGTGGAATCACATTGGTTAAAAGAATTGGGTGGTTGGCAACCAAAAATTCACCTTCTTTGATAGAGTTAGATTCCTTCCCCTCTCCCACCCTCCCACCGCCTTCCTTTGGGTCTTCTGGCCCTGCTGGGGGCAAAAGCAAAACTTTGAAATGCTTCACTTGAAAGTATATGCTTACATTTCAGCACTCTTTTTGTGACCTTGTTGCTTACTGATTTATTAGCAGTGTCTAAGAAGGCATCTGGGGTAGCTGGTCAATTTGTCTGATTCTGAAGAAAGGGTGGCCACCCTGGGAGCCTTTTTGACTCTATGACCCCACATCTGGCCCATGAAGCTCTTTCTGTCCCCATGGTGGCTTGAGAAGTGTCTGCAACTAAGAGCTCTTTGGAGAAATGTGGACAGTTCGCCAAACCTTTCAAAGTCTGGGAGAGCTGAGAGGCTGCTGCTTGCTTCTGACCAGGACACCAGCAAGGCCGCAGCACAAAAGGACTGTGCACGTGGTAGATAGATAGGGGTTTCTTAAGACATTAAACATTTCAAGGTTTTACTACTGAAAGCACAAGCGGAGCCCTGTGTAGGAGACAAAGATGTATGGCCTCAGGGAGGAGCTGGGGACACTGCTCCTTTACTGTTCTCTCTCTGAATGGTGATGACCGAGCATGGAGACATTTATGACCTGCATCCCCCCCTTGCCAGATGCCAGATGGCCATTAGTTAACCAGTAACATTCCTGCCACCCGTCCACTCTCTCAGCTTTGGGAGTTGAAGCCAGGGGTGCAGAGCAAAGTGGGGCTCATCAGGGCAAAAATCAGCACAGGAGACAAATTTGGAGCATTACGGGAAGGCAAAGGCACCCAACTACAAGTCAGAGTAAAGAGGAGGGAGGTATTCAAAAGAGTCTTCCAACCTAATGTGAGTTTTAAAGATCACAGTGGCATCCTAAGGGACACACCCCGTCTTCCCCAAGAGCATTCCTTCATACAGAGCTCATTCCCCAGTCTTTATATTTCTTTGTAACTCTGTAACTCTACACCCCCCTAAAACACCTGTGCTACCTTTAATATGATGAGGCTCATCCTAGGTCTATTTCCTTGCAGAGCAACCTGGGAATCACTGTATCAGTCACAACTGTTCCCAGCCCTCTCTCCTTTTCTCTTATTCCTTACCTTATTACTATGATATTCTTTGATGTTGTATTCTTGCAAAGTATTTAAAACATCACTACCATCATCAAGGAGCACTTTTATATACATATTTGTACATCATGTGACATTTCTTGTGTTTAAAGAGAATTTCCTTGTCTTCTCCATCAGAATGTAAGCTCCATAATGTCACTGAGTTCCCAGTGCCTAGAACTGTACCTGACATTTACTTGCTTCATAAATATTTGTTGACTAAATGAATTAATGAATGAATATAAGTCTACTCTCATCCATCTAAGAGCACAGAGCCTAAGAAAGAACATATGTGTACATATATCCAAAAGCAGAAGGCTGACATATAACCGGGCAGTAAAATGCTGGCCAAGTTCCATTTCATAAGATGATGATTGATTCCATTAACCATTGTTGTTCCATTTTTGGACCACAGGCAGGTGAGATGCTTCAAAACCCTTCATGGAAACATGCATCCATACATGTGGTTTCTAAAGAAACACTATTCTACTCTTTAGTACATTATGTTATTGCTATGGAAACAGCAATATTTTAAAGAACACTGGAACTTTCCAAATACAGTATTTATTCTTCTTGTAAAAGCAAAATAATGTGTTTCGCTTAAGAACTTGTTAGGTGGCCTGCAGCTAAATATAAAGAGACAGATTCTCATCATGTGTACGTCTATGGGAAAACTTGGACACCAGCTTTTCCAGATACATTTTTAAATAAACTCAGTGCAAAACTCTAGGCATAATTGGGGTCTTCAATGAAACACTTAATACGTTAGATTTGTTTTTTATTTAGAAAAACGATTTATATTTGAACCCCAGAAACCTCTCTGCAGGATTGCAAGCTGGCATTGCCTTTGGATTTTCAGAGGACCAACTTTACTTGCTACTTTTGTCTATTACTTCACCAACACCTCTGAATGCTCAGCTGGCTAGTGTGGCCCTGGCTCTCCTGGACTGGCATTAAAAATCTTTCACCAAAAGATTTTGAGAAAAAAGCATAACCCATATCTAGGCTCTAATAGAACAAGAGAAGAGGAACCAAATAGGATTAGATGGGTGTTATCAAAGGTCACTCAACTCTAGTTCACACACATGGAATTTCTGTATCAATTGACAATATCCACTTGTAAAATTTCTCTTCCTTAGTCATGCGTTTCTAAAGCAAACCTAGATAGATGCAATTTGAAAACCTCTCTTTCTGCTGATAATGAAGTAGGAGCAATTCGTTAAGATGTACAGTCCAGCATTATGGTG
Source organism: Aethalodelphis obliquidens (assembly GCF_003676395.1). Lineage (NCBI taxonomy): Eukaryota > Metazoa > Chordata > Mammalia > Artiodactyla > Delphinidae > Aethalodelphis > Aethalodelphis obliquidens. The sequence continues at coordinate 22,762,090 of NW_020837968.1, forward strand.
ATCATAATTTCTGCCTTGTATCAAGTGCAAAACTGATAGTTTTAACATTTAGTTCAAATACATTATCCATGTGCAGAGGTGGTAACACCCCACTTCGTTCCTGGTGATGGAAAGACCACAGACTGGAAGCCGTGAGACTAGATTTCGCCTCTGCCCTTGCCACTTGTGAGCTGTTTGTCCCCGAGCAGATTACAGCCTCCCTCAGCCTCCCTCTGTTCCCCACCTTGTCAGGTTACCCAAATAAGGACACACATACAGAACCCAAAACAGGACTTAGTAAACAGTAATTCTCTTCTTGTCCTCAATAAAATAAAATAACCATTGCATTTCTCTTTATTTTTGTCAGCCTGTTAAAGTACAAGTGCCTTTAAAGCTTCCAGGGTTTGACCATGGACAGAGTTCACTTAAACAAAACCTGTCTCCTGTTAGTAATTTAGTTCAGATAAAAGATAGATATGTATTTAACAAAATATATTGCTCACATTATAATAATTTGTAACTATGTGTCATCTTCTATGCAAGAGCCCAAAGGGCTTTGCAAATAAAAATACTTGCAATGCATATAGATACGGTTAAATATTATATTTCATTTTAGGTAAATTAATAAAAACAAATTAAGTGATTTGCATACGATTTTATACTGTTGAATACTTTGGTGACAATACATAAGAAAATACAGAGCTTTTTGAATTCTATCAACTGCATGAACGGCAAGTATGTGCTGTATAGACCCCGCTCTCCTCTTCTGGGACCTTACCTGCCATCATAAACTGATTGCAATATTGATCCTCAGAATTGTTAACAAACACTCCAAGCAGCCACCATCAAGCAAGTGGAATTGGTTGATTAGTTTAAGTCTATTTGCTTCCTTGAGTTAGACTTATTTCCAAGTGTTGTCTACATTAGGAATGAATTCACATAAGGGAGCACAAAGCTTCATTTGCCTGCTTCTTTGTTATTATTTTTTAATGTTCACTAAAATATATCCTTGAAAATTACTTATTTGTCAGTTTTAATGGGACCTGGCACAATTAAATTCCTCAATGTATTGACCCTCAGAGAAAGAAAATTTGCTGAAAATCCTCCCTCCCTGTTCAGAGAAAATAATGTCTATTCAGTTCTCCAAGACCTCCTGCAAAGCCAACACGGGCCTCCATTTTTTACTTAACTGCATTTCACTACTGATGCCTAATCCTTCTGCTTGCTCCATGGCCTGGCTCCATCATGTTTCCTCTTTCTGCCTTCTATCTTTCATGTTTCCTTTTCCTGGATCTTCCCATACTCAAATTTTTAGAGGAAATCACCATCCTGTCTGGTTCCACTGCAAGTGCATGGTTCCAATTTCAGTCAGATCCTCAGGACTGCTCAGCAATTCTTCTACATAACCGTAGTTGGCCTCTTTCCCCATCCATTTTATCAGAGCTTCTAAATCTTCATCAGTCTTCTCAACCTCCTCCCCCTGGCTCCTTGACTCAACAGATGCCAACCTGTCCTAGAGAACATGGATGCCATTAAGTATGGACTCCCAGCTCCCCTGAGCTCTGCCTGAACCTCTGCACACACTCATTCTTCGCTCCATCTCACCTTCTTTCTCCACAGTGTCGCTCCCCTTGTCCCTGTGCCCCACACCTGATCCAAGACTCTATGCTATTGTTTTCCCACCCCCTCCCCCAACCCACCTTTAAAATATTTTCTTGGACAAATGCCCCTGAGCCTAGAAATGAGATCAAGAGTGTTCCTCACCAAAAATAAACAAGCAAGGAAGCAAGCAATGACAAGGCACTTTCTTTGAACTGGAGCCTGACACTTGTGCTTCATCCCACCTCTGAGTTTTTTCATCACGCTCCCTCTGCATGGGGTAAAATTCTACCTATTTCTGTACATCCAAATCCTGCCCATTTCCTAAGACCCAAACCAAATGCATTTTCCTTCCCCATGTCCCCAAATGCAAACAGTGACTTGCTTCCCTGAACTTACGTATTGACCTGTGCCTTTCTACCAAGAGCACCTCTTCTCTGTGTTGTAATTATGTGTCTATCTGCTCTCATAACTACTGGAAGCTAAATAAGGTCAGAATCTGTGTCTGACTTATCTTTGTACTCCCAAAAGTGCCAACACATGCCTGTACACTGTAGGTACTTACTTAGTCATTGCCATTTTAGAGAGATTAGGAATCTGAGGCAGGACGCTCTTAGAGACGTACCCTAAATCAAAGCTGGTAAATTGCAAAGTTGTCACTAATTTTTGCTCTCTTTCAACTCCTTGTACAAATCTGCAATCTTAAAAATTTTACTGCAACTAGTTCAAAATTATATAAATTATATCATTTTTGTGGTCTGTAGCAAGTTTCTTTAAATGTCTATTTTCCAAAGACTTTGCAAACATTTTTATTTTATGCTGTACATAGTAGGAGCTAAATAAACATTGAATGAATGAATAAATGAACAAGCTTTGGATAATGACAACCATAAAACTTAAATTTGTTAAGCGTAGAAAAATAAGAAGTGTTCTGGCCAGAGGGAACCCCACTGGAGGACAAGGTGAGGACACAAGACTGCTAATAAAGAGAAGAGTTGCCCCTCTGCCCAACTGTGAGGTTCCATTCTCCTTGTTGTGCAACATTTCCATATTGAGGATTTTGACAATTTAAGGTATTTTAAAATTACAACGTAAGTGTCATTTGTTTTCTGAATTTGGTTGCCAAATTCTGATCCTTAAGGTCTGAGATAAGATTATTACCTGCCAAAGGAGAATATTAGGAGAAGATTTATTTTCTGCTCTCAAATTTCACACTGAAGAAGCTTCTTCAAATGTTGAGCCAGGGGCTTCCCTGGTGGCGCAGTGGTTGAGAATCCGCCTGCCAATGCAGGGGACACGGGTTCGAGTCCTGGTGTCGGAGGATCCCACGTGCCGCGGAGCAACTGGGCCCGTGAGCCACGACTACTGAGCCTGCGCGTCTGGAGCCTGTGCTCCGCAAAGAGGCCGCGATGGTGAGAGGCCTGCGCACCGCGATGAGGAGTGGCCCCCGCTTGCCACAACTAGGGAAAGCCCTCGTACAGAAACGAAGACCCAACACAGCCAAAAATAAATATATATAAATTATAAAAAAAAATGTTGAGCCAGGAGAGCAATTCCAGACAATTAAAGAAAACCAGTCAAGACCATTTTATTACCCACTTTCTGTAAGGGCAGGTGGAATATAAACTTCTGCATGGGTACAGTTGGAGACATCTCTGCTGAAGAGAATTCGGACGCCTTTGTTGCTTTCCAGGTTATTTACAGTGATTGATGTTCACCTGGATCTAAGTTTTATTATATTTGACAATGACAGGATTACGTAAAAATTTCACAGCACCACAGGTATTTCGGGGAGATCAAAGTACAACCCCTGCATAACAAGCAGTTTGCAAATGCTGAGGAATGTACACTTTGTTATGGATGGTACACTTTGTGACTCTGAATAGGGCTGGTTGAAAAACATTCACTTGAACGCAAAACAAGAGTCTATTATCCAAGGAGTGTAAGAACTCTATTGCACCTTAAGAGAGAGAGAGAAAAGAGGTTTAGTATCAGACAAGAAAAGGAGAGTATTAGCCCTCAGCAGAATTTCCAGTAATTGCCTCACTGAAAAGGCTCTAAATAGAGTAATCACATAATGGTAAACTTAATGGTATAAAGAAATGATTGAGCACATTTAGGTGGGACAACTGAAGTCTGGAGGTATTTGTTTTTCATTCCTCACTGGAAGGCAGGAGCTGTGTTTCATAGCTGTGGGAAGGAGCCATAGGATTGTATATGGAGATTAAAATACATCGTAATTGCTTTAGTCAAATGAACAGATTTTATACATAAGAGGGCTCTGTAAGCATAATTTAAGGAAGGTTTTACATGGAAATGATTTATCAGTTACAACTCCAGTTCCCAACTACCTTATACAACTTGTCTCCCCAAGATGGATATTTTAATCGCTAATTTATTAAAAGATGAAATGTTGGAATGTTGGATAGATTGAAATCATTTGTCAGATCACGAAGTCCTCATAACATTTCTCAGCCTTAATAACACATCTGCTCTTAGAATGTGGTCTCTTGATAATAGCTGTCTGAAAGTGTCTGAATTTAGGGATTATTTGAGACAACAGATTTCCTTCTATTTGGAATTGAATGAGGCATCTGCTCCCTCACCGTTAGCTTTGTGTGATAGTCTCAAGGCATTCATAAAAGGGCAGATCATTTTGAACATCATGAGGAGGAAAAAAGACCTTTGTTGACAATATGAGATTTGGAAAGAGGAATTAAAAGCACTTAAAGGTAGTAATTTATGTTTAGAAATATTATTCCATAGTTCCTTTTCCAATCTTCTGTTGGTACTCCTAAACCAACAATTTAGAGAAGACTTTGATAGAACACTAAATAGAAATTCACAAAATTGTATCTGATTTCTTTCAGTATAACCAACAGAACTGAGTAGAAATGGACAACCATAATCATTCCAAAGACCATATGCCAAACTAAGTGTCCAAATGCAAGAGTAGACTAAACAGAATGGAAAATAATATGTGAAAATTACCTTCTCCATTTTACTTCCAAGAGAGAATATTCCAAAAGATGAAACCATAACAAAACCTTTGTGCAACTTCAAGGATAAACTATATATACAAAGAAATGCAGGTCAAGAGCCCAAACATCTCTGAAGGTGCAATGGCTGATAAGAAAGAGACCATTATCAGCTTATTGACTGCAGTTAATTACAAAAATTATCATGTATAGTTGGACAAGTTCATTTTCAAATGATGGTGTTGCCCTTTTGTTTCCACACACACACCCACAGAAATATTCTTTACATTTAGAAAGAAGTAAAAGGAAATTTTTAGCTAAGTTTCCTGATATTTGCATATTGTCATCCTACAGATAGCTCCACAGATGGCATTAATGGATGTATAACAATGAGATAACATTTTATTATAAAAGCCGTGCTCTTCCTATGAATCAAGCCATATCACATGTACATATACAAACATGTATATTTTTTAATAGAGCTGGATTTTCAGATTGCATAACTGTATGAAGATGATGATGACAATGAAGCATAAAAATTGCACCCTGCCTGAAAAAATGCAGCTGTCCTATCACTTACCATATAGGACAACACCTAATTATTTTGGAATAACTAAAGGTGTTATGAGAAACACCACCCCAGCTGTCTTTTGTTTTTCAAGGTGTTCTTATTCATTGGTCTTTCAGTTACACTTGACACAACTGATTACCCTCCCTTTGGGAACATTTTTGCCTTTGGACTTTCTGCCACACTATTATCTCTTGCTATCTCTTGGACAACTCTTTCTCTGAATTCAGATTTTCTTATTCTCCAGAGGTTTTCTCAGTGGGTTGGAGGGTCAGGAACCACATCCTGGAGAGAATCTGGATGTATGAGGGGCCTCTTCCTGTTGTCCAGTGACGGGCTACTGGCATGTAATGTGAGGGAGGTGGGGGAGGGGAGAGGAGGAAGAATGCTAATTTTCTAGGATACACAGAACTGTTCCATAGGACAAAGACTTCTTACAGCACTACACTTTGGGGAAACACTCAGTGGGAAAACCAAGTTCTTGACCTTTCATTTATTATTTCTGAGACCCTACCTTTGAGCACTTTGCTTCAACTGGGATCAAATCTCCCACATACACATAAGATCTCCAAGACTGTCTCTCCCACTTTGTCCCTCTGTGGTCCTCTAGGTCCTCCACGCCAGTTGCTGCCGAAGATGTCCTCATGGGCAGTTCCAACTGAGATCCACCCAGAAGCCTGGCAGATGGCTAGTCTTTGCTTCTACTTTTTCCTTTCTCCTCACATCCAAATGATTGAGTTCTGCCAGTTCTTTTTATCTATAATGTCTTTTGGAAATGTTTCTTTTCCATTGCCACAGGAATCCCTTAGCAGACACCTGTGTTTACGCCATATCTATCCTAAGTGGCTTCCCAAAGGCAACCCCTGCCCTTTACCATCCATCCTATACCCTATTGCTACAATTAGTTTTATGGACCACTCCCCACCATTTTTGATAATCCACTATGACAGATCTTGCTTCTTAGTTCTCACTGTGACTCTTCATCCCACCCTCAGTGACTGCCATATCTCTTTCCCCCTTTTTACCCTTCATCTTTTACTGTCCCCTTGTTTAGACCTTCTGTCCCAGTCAAGCTTATCTGCTTAAGAGCATAGTGTGAATTTTTTACTCCTTCCTCAGAGCTTTTATACCTATGACTAAAGCTGACCCCATCTCCTCTCCCTCCTTACTTACAGGCTCAGTAACAGACTGTGTAGAATCAAATCAGAGCCTGAGAAAACAGGAAAAATCAGTAATATCAATTCTGTCTCTCTTTAAATTTTTGACATTTTGTTCATTATTAATTTTGTACTATACAAATTTAAGTTTAATATGAATTGTGATTTTTAAAATATTGCACTAAAATATTCTTTACCTTGATTACTGAGTTTTTGGCGCACCTTTAAATTTTGCACCAGAGCAAATTCCTCACTCAGCTTGCCCTAGCCCTAGCCCTAGCCCTGCTTAGTGGTTTCCTCTCTTCCCACGCTGTTCCTCCTGCAGGGCAACCCTGATGAAGACTTTCAGTGCTGGGAGCTCCCCTGATGTAACCCTTGCCTGCTGTCAAGGGCTCCGTGGTTACATGTTGCCATGGGGGAGCGTTTGTCATCTGCAGGTTTGGGGTCCTTGGTCCCCCTCTAGGACAAAGGCTCCTCTGCTATGCTCATCACAGGACCAAATACCCTGCCCTCCACTCAATGGATGCTTACTAAAGATCCATGAGCATAACAGAATATACGGTATAGCACAGGGAACTCTACTTAATACACTGTGGTGACCTAAATGGGAAGGAAGTCCAAAAAAAGAGGGGCTATATGTATATGTATAGCTGATTCGTTTTGCTGTACAGTAGAAACTAATCCAACATTGTAAAGCAACTCTACTCCAATAAAAATTAATTAAAAAACAAAAAGAGCTGCACAGCTAAGATGCAATAATAGGAATGTTGGCCTCAGAGAACATCAGAGAAACAGGCAAACAAAAAATCCTCACCTTCTTCCACTAGTATCTGTGAATAGGTTAGGTTTATCTCATCAAGACTCCTGGAAGAATCCTTTGCTATAAATAGAAAAGTGAAATAGGCACTGGCACCATTCCTGTGGTATGGTGGCTTGGGGGTGAGTCTGAGCAACCCCTGGGTTGTACTGGGTCCCCTTCCGTTAATCACTTCCCAAGCTGCCACTCCCAACTGCCGAGACTCTTGCAATTCAAACAGTCCATCTCTTTCACAGTGAAAAAGAGTCCGAACAGCTCCTCCCACCTCCACGGCTATCAAATAACAAGGTTAAGTATTTCTGAGGCATGTGGCAGAATAAATTAGTTTCATCTCACTAAAGAAAGAAGACATACCATGTTGGAAGATAAGCCTGGGAATCTGAGAGTGAGACTTTACACACTGAGCCAGCCTTCGGTGACACCGTTTTGAAAATGAATAGAATCAGAGATTTGGACTCTAACTTCATACTTCTAAAAGTTCTGTTCTCTGCCCCTCCCCCCAAACAGCATTTAATTGAGTTCTGATATTCAAAGAATGGGCAGCTGGGAATCTAGGTCAAACCTGCTTCCTTTCTCTGTGCCTCCTTCTTTTTCTGTCCCACCTCCTCCTTACTCACTTCCCTTTCCACTTGCTTTCCTCTCCTCTCCCTCCCAAATCACCTTTCACATATCCAGAGATGGTGAATAGCTCTAACAGAACACAAGAAAGTTGAGTAACCTTGGTAGCACTAAATTCTTTCTCTCTATATATACCTTTCTAAATCGTTTCCATGTACGATACGTTTTATGCAGAGCAAACATATAATGATATATGAGGTTGTTCCAGGCACTTCTAAAACACAGCAACTTCTCTAAGCTTTGATTATTTTGAACATTAGACAAGTGGCAAAGAAATATATATATCTTTTTCAACTAAAAAAGAATAGGAAAAGGGATATAAGTAAACATAAATTCTCTGTTGCTGTTACATTGGGACCCACTTAACTATCCAGTACTAATGGGGTTATTAAGAGGCATTAAGCTGTCTGTCCAGAGTAAAAGGCAGCAGATTTAGGTGCGTTCCCTCAGGATGTTGGAGGGCAGGGGTTGACTGCAGAGAAGGTTGTCCATGGTCTCTGTGGGACCCATTTCCCATCCAGCAGGGTCTCTCCCCCCAGGTCGTATTAGCTCACTGGGTCTCCTGGCATCAATAGAGCTTCTAAGACAAAATTCTTAATCTACTGAACAAAAGTTCTATTTTAAAAATAAATGGTAAACATCCTTCTACCACCGATATTTGAAAAGCCAAGAAGAAAGACATTTGAAAATCATTACATATCTGTCCAAACAATGTTTTATATTTTCTGACCTCTAAACGTTGACACTTAAAGAAACGAATGTGAAGCATGGATAGAAGTCTGGTGAGCTCAAATGTTAAAAGAAAACACATGGAAAGTGGTGCATTTAAACATAAATAATATGTATAGAGAAAAAAAGGAAGATGGAGCATACAACCCAAGGAGATTACAAAAGAGCTTCAGGAGCACATAAGAATAATATAAGGGAGTGTATTAGTTTCCTGTGGCTGCTACACCCACCAACTTGGTGGCTTCAAACAATTGAAATTTCTTCTCTCACAGTTCTGGCAGGCCTGAGCCAACTGCAAGCTTAACACAAGGTAGCATCACATTCCAGCCAGGTAAAAATGTCCTCAGCATCTAATGCTCCAGTCACAGAAGCAGTGTCCTAATTAGGGGAATAATGGAAATTATGGGGAACATGGCAGAGTAGAAAGCCCATGAGTCAAGTTGACCGAAGTGATGTGAGGTTTTATTTCCTTACCTATATAATACATACCTGAAAGGGTTATTATGTAGATTAAAATGAACCGCGAATGAGGTCCTGGCACATGGTAAGTTGTAAATAACGTGAGTTCACTTCTTCCTTTCTCCTCCTTTAATTTCTTTTGTACTTTGTGCAAGGCCAGTCATGGAAGCAACAGTGTATTTAATTTTGGCCACTACATTTTAAGGAACACAATGACAAACTATAGGTACAGCCAGAAGAAGGATGCTAAATTGGTGAAGTAGCTGGAAACTACATCTTATAATAATAATAATGTCTTACGTTTCTTTAACATCTTATAATTTTCAGAGGGTTTAATTTCCAAAACAGAACTCTCAAGTAAGCTGACAAATGTTAATCTGTAATTAATATAATTCATGTTTTATATACAAATCTATAAATGCCCAGAGAAATTAGGTGGCCCACCAAATGTCATGGGGCTCATACTCATATATAACCAAGATGGGACACAAATGCAAGTTTACTGAGCACTCACTAACAATTTCCTCTTTATTACACTGCCTCCCTTATAAGAAATGGTAGAAGGAACTGGGAAATATTCTGGAGATGTTTACAGAAAGACAGTAAACATCTGTCTGATAACTGCCTTAAAATATTTGAAAGATTGTCCTGTAGTAAAGGGAAAAGAACACTCCCCCCAAAGTACAGACCAGGATTGGTGGGTGGAGATCACAGCCAGACAAACTTTAGCTCAACATCAGGGGACTCTTTGGAACCATTAGAGGTAAATAACAGTAGACTAAGGTTGACGAGGGCGATATTCAGCAGTGCAAAGCAGCGACGTCTTTGTTGAGATATCGGTTGAACTAGATCCATTCAATTATTCCAATGTTAAATACATAATTATTGAGCAAAACCCTGTGCTAGGCATTGTGGGAGACAGAGAGATAATTAAGATCTTGTCCTCAACTATGTATATCACCTCAAATGCCCCCACAACTTTAGAAATCATACGGGTGTTTGACATTTTTATTTAAACAGATTTTTAAGACATTTGGGAAAACACAATTGGTGTAACAGTGGAGACTTCAACAACTGACAGAGTGATGCTTACATCCACCTAAATATTGCTTTATTTTTCAATATTGAACGGACATATGAACAGGTGTGCATGGCCGTGTGAGAAGGGTGTTCATCTTTCTAAATGAGAAACAGACAATGTGACAGGATGACAGTTGTTTTCTCTTTCTACATTGTCCTTCTGAGGGACTCATTCTACTTATTCCTGAACAATCTAGAATGCTAGCTGTAGTTTGTAGAAGGGCAGGTCACTGTATGTAATTCTCTCTGCCTTTGAAATTAAAAAAAAAAATGTAACCATGTGCTATTCTAAAGCATTTCAATATTTGCATTTCTAATTCCTATAAATCACAAGCATTTATTTTATGAAACTTGGAAAGATCGCTATTTATCTCAAATTATACCAGTTATGCCGGCATCACACCAGAACACAGAATTACGGAACATATGAGATAGAAACCTGACACTCAGTTCTCTGCGATGTGTTAAGCAGAGAAAAAAAAAAATGTACTGCTGTATAAAAAGCTGGATAATCAGTTGCAAACCTCAAATTATAAGACTAAATCAATAAAGAAAACAATTGAAAAGTTACACTCAAATAGAACCTCTGAAGAGAGTCCAAGGGACATAATGGAGAGCTGAGTAATGAAATGAAAACAAACACTCTCTTAAACTGCTATGGAATTTATAATCTGGATTAAATATGGATTTTGCTCAAATCCATAACTCGTGTATATTTCTCTTAAAATAACCTGTTTAAGTGTGTTTGGGCTTTAGGAAATTGTTACTGTTGTTGCTTCTTAAAAAAATAGACTAACACACTTAATGGCACAAAGGAAATAATATTTTCTATGACTGAAAGAAAAAAGACAGTGATTATCTTTTCCAGTAAATTAGTTTTAAAAGCTAGACCTAGTTCACAGGCAATTTCCAGCTCACCAGATTTTCCCAGGTTTTCCCACATTTATTAGTGTCAAAATAATGATGCATCTGGTAACAGTAAGCCATCAGAGCCTTGAGATATCACCAAGAAACAGTTCTTTGGATCACAGTTCCAAATTTTATTAAAATTCTTACTTCCCACAGACTGATTTAACTCTGATATGTCCTCTTATATCTCCCCCCAGGATACCCACCCCTATGATGCTCACAAATTAAAGTAGATTTCTTACTACAGGGGGACTAACAGACCTTCTACAGATGTTTGTTGAGTAGATCTCAAATTCCTGATTCAATTGGCACATGAATAGAGATTTTTTTCTTTGATTATTGATTAACTACTTTAAGAAGTATAAACTTAAAACCTTCATTGTTTCAAAACGCTATTATTTTATTTCTTAAGCTTTCAGAATAGAAGTGAGCTACAAATTTAAGGGCCTATCAAGGATCAGAAAATTTGCCTCCCTTATAGGAGCAATGAAAAGGAAGAATATTTTTCTCTTTTCAATGGCGTTATAGGATTGAATCCTGTACCTGAAGAACAGGAAAGAGGTCTAATTTTATTCAATTAAAAAATATTAAATCAGGAAAAAATCCTCTTCCTTGATTCATGCCCTTCCTTCAGCAATGACTCATTTCTCATCTAAACTGTCATTTTAAGGTTCAGAATGATGGAATCTCATCCAATTTTGACTCCCAGGCTTCGCTTATTGAGGTCTGCATATATTTGGTTACCATGATCTCAGATGACTTGTTGCTAAAAGAATGTTAAGCCAGGAGGCTATTTAGAATTGTGTGATGATTGCAGAATCCTAAAGCAAAGGAAAGCTGGACCCTGCCTTTGAATCTTCCCTACTTCTGTTTAAAGGAAAATCTATCCTACAGTGAAATAGGTTCCATCACTTTCCTTCAAGACACATTCCTGCTTCTCACAGCTCTCTACTGTGGGAAAATATTTTATACACCTAATCTAAATCCTTTTTATTCCAGCAAATGTTCATTTTTTCCCCTTCAGTTTAAGAATAACATGTTACTGTCCTCTGTGTGAGATCATTGTGCCCAAGAAGACTAGAATCAAAGAGCCCTGCAGCCTGCAGTGGGATCTCTCCACAAAGTCTTACTCAATTGCTCCCATTATGAATGATGTGCTTCAGAGTCTATATTCCATGGTTAACACTTTAAGAAATATAAACTACACATTTTCATGTTTAACATAATGATTGAAAGTACTGTTTTACGTGTCAGGCTTTGGTCCCTATTCTGACTGTGATTTTATTAGCTGTATGATCTCGGGCAAATTGCCTAACAGGGACTAATAACACCTTCCACAGAAGTTTGTTGAGAAAATGCAGTGAGATAACACACAGAAAATGCTTAGCACACTGCCTAGAACACAGTAAGTACTCAATAATTGGTAGTTAATATCACTACAATAATTTATAAACTTGGTTATCAAATCTATAGATTTAGATGTTGAGTTGTTACAAATTTAGGGAATTACCATGGACTGAAAAGTTAGCCTCCTTATGTAACTTCAAGACCCATATGATATCCAGGTTGAGATTTAATATCGGTTCACATCAAGTGATTCTAAGTCACTTCCTAATAACATTATAATAACAAATAAGCATCAAACAGTATCCTAGTACTTTGGAAAGTTTTGAGCAGACGAGATCTAAGAGATCTAAGACATGATCCATCTACAATGAATTTAACTTAACTTACAGATGGGGATTTGGGCTCTCTAGGCCAGGCCAGTGCCTTGCAAATGTTTGTTTTATTTACTGACAGAGGTTAACATTTTCTTTAACTTAATCTAGGAGAGGGTAAGTTGAGAAAGTGTCCCTAACCAAATCAAGGGGCAAAGAAGGGAAAGAGAAGAGACTTAGAGAAGAGACTTCCAAGATAGCTAGAAATGTGAGGAGTGGAGAAACGGTTGATGTGTGGTTACAATGAGATGGGGTCCAGGAAGAAGGTGAGATTGATTGCTGCAAGCAGCCTGACTTTGAGCTGGGTCTTGATTTGGGAGGGCAGTCAGAAATGTGGGTTGACCAATGGATGGAAGAAAGGAAGAGCCTCAGGAACAGGGTCACAGGTATCCTTTGGGTTGGGGAAAGCTTGGCTTGTACTCACATCTCAGAGAGGGTTTCATGGTGTACCAGTGCGTACTGAGCTGGGGATGAGGAAAACGCTGGACTGAATGAGCTTTCCAAAGCATCCACTATCAAAGGATACTTTTAAAAAGACTTCTTATACTACTTCATATAATTGGGCACAATACATTTAGTGTGCAGTATCTGAGCTCAGGGGTAGTAATGGAGTCTGTCCCCAACACAGGGAACATGGGTCTTGCTCAGATCTGTACAAATACAGTTAAGAGCAATCATTCATGCCTGTTTGCTTTTCCCTATTTCCTCCCTCCCGCCTTCCTCTCTGCTCTCCTTTCCTCATGCAAATATGGAGCAGTTTTTCTCATTATTTATTTCCAGATCCTCTACAGTTTTTTTTTAAGTATATCTGAAATGCATCCCAATGATGAAAATCTTCTCAACACAAAGTACTTAATATGGAATATTTATCGAGACAAGAGAAAAGGAACGTTTCCTAACTTTATTTTTAAAATAGTATAATAAGTATGCATATGGATAGGTAGGTAGATAGATAGAATCATGGGTTGATCTAGCTGTAGCTCTCAAATCAGAAAGAAAACTTTTATTTTTTTAAAGTGATTGCTCAGAATAAGCCTTATGCTTTGTAGTATTCACCAATAAAGTAGACAAAATTATGAAGCTGACCATTTTTTAAATCTATTGCATCTTGCTCTGCAGGCATTGCCAAAAAAAAAAAAAAGGAAGAATGTTGGTTTCAAGCTTTCAAAAAAATTCATTTCTGAAGGTAAATTGTACTTTCAATAATTATTAGATGTTCTTCCTCGAGAAGCCTGGCAAAGGGGGCAAACTTACTTTGATTGGAAAGTAAAGTACCAAAAATGTAGAAGCTTGAGTTACCTAGTCGCGAGGCATCAAATCCTAGTTTTGACAAAAGTCTCCTTTTAATGGCTCAGTGTCCCATTTCCTAGACTCAGGGAGTATCAGAGCTGAGAGGACCTTGGATGTTCCCTGGTTTCAGCTTCTAGTTTCACATTGAGGACCTAAGGCCCCCAGGGAGGTAGGTGACTTGTACAAGATCCCCCAGTTAGTAATTAATAGAGCCAGGACTGGAAGTGTGGGCGTCTCTTGAATCCCAGTTCAATGCTTTTTCCACTACAGCATGCATCTTCTCTTGACAGAAATGGAACCTGCATCAGGAGCTCCTGGGAGATGCCATGTGGTTTTTTTTTTTAATATATATATAACTGTGATGCATTTTCTTATTCCACTTTGAGAAAAATGCTGCCAAGCTGTTCTCTAGGGAGTAGAGCCTCTATACGGAGAGGAGAGCTCTCATGCTTGGAGATCACGAAGAATAATCACTCATTTAACACCTAAACTGCATCCCGAAGGCCACAACCACCCTGGGGAAGAGGATCAGATGGAGAGCATCTGAATTGGGTTCAGGAGAAAAAGACACAGAGAAAAGTTGAGGAATTTAGCAGCCAAGGGATATTGGAGTCAAATTGAAAAGTCACCAAGCAAGTCTCGAGAATGGAAGAGCTATGGGTAGCAGAAGAGAAGCTCAGGTCGTCTCTATCTGATATAAATATAATATTATCTTTATACGTATACAAAATATTTATTCTTTATATCCACTGAGCGCCCAATAAAGAACTAAATAGATATCTTTTGGCTATCCTAGGGGGTTGGGAATCCAACATTTTTCCATGTGTGCGGTTTTCATCCATTAAGCCCTTGGGGAGAAGGGAACAGTGTGGGAGAATAAAGGAGTCTGAATGGGGTCAGACAAAAAGAAAAAAATCAAGAGATGAATAGAACTGAGACATAATGGCTGGATGGGACAAGTACAAAGTGTTTTGTGCCCGGCTCAGCAGTGAACCAGTGATCAGTTTCCTTAAAAAAATAAATAAATTCTGAGGATTTCCCCCCTTTGTTTTAGAATTATCTCAATTCAGTTTCCTTTATTTTACCAAAAAGATAGCTTTAAATTAATCTAAGCCTACAGAATGAGTCTAGGTATTCTACACAGTACACCAAAATTCCAGATAAGACTTTTTAGAAATATTTTATTTTACAGAGAGTATTAGATATTTCTTTACCTGTAGTAGGTGCTGAATAGATATTGGTTTAGTAACATCCAATGGTTTGTTAATGGACTTAAGACAGGAGCACCCGTGTGAAACCAAGTTCCCGGTACGTACATATTCAGGAAGCATCCTTCATGTGTTTTCTTCCCTAAACACAGTCTGAATATAAGAAATCTTATGAGATCTCATATCTAACTGATTTTGTGTTTCTTTTTTTCACTGACGTTGAGAGAAGAGTCTTTTCAGCTATTCCTAGGAATCATGCTCTTTGACACGTGTTAAGTTTCTCTCTGCACCACCTGACCGCGAAACAATGCAATGATGGGAAAGAGCACATTTTTTCTTTGGACCAACTTCACATTTATTCTGAGAGCAAGACTGCAGGGGTCTACATGGTACCCTAATGATGACTGCACAGACCATGTAAGATGAAATAAAAGACAGGTCTTGTCTCTCCCTAAGTGTCTTAGATCCTTGTCTCTGAATGCAGACCGTCCGGGTCCCTCTCTGACAACTGCCTGCTGCCTGCTGCTGACAGGAGAGTTCAGCAAACAAAAGTGTCTGCAATGTCCCTCAGGTTCCCAGAGTGTCCCAGGGAAGGGTGTGATTTTGCACTGAGAGAGCATTCCCAGGTTCTGACCAAATTTTCAGTTATGACTTCCTCAAAGGAGAGCATTTGAAAAAACAAACCCATTTCTACTCACGTGAAAATACATTCAACAGATAAAAAATTTAAATCTCAATCCAGATAAGTATAACATTTCCACTGTACATTCAACAAACTCATCAACACCACAGGTGGCTTGCTGGGACCCTTGAGTCATTTATGTCTCGTCCAACAGAACCCCCCCCTCCCAGGTTGAGACAAGCAAACTCCTGAGATTTATTAAGTGGCCACACCCTCTCACAGTGAGGGATTTCTAGAAAAATGCAAAGGGGACATTATATTTCATCCAAAGAAGTACTATTCGAGGCAAAAATTTTTCTTTGTGTCTTAAAATTCACTTTTGATGAATTTTACTTTTTTCTTTCATTTCTAATAAGTAGCTATGAACAGAGAACTCATGTTTTTCAAATATAACCTTTTAAGCAGTTCTAACAGTTCTCGTCAATTATATTACTATTGTTATTATTATTATTTCCGAATCCAAGGAACTGTGCTTCCATGTTGTCTATTTGGAATAGCTTAAACTAGATCATCCTTCAAAACACTTCTAATGTTTTGTGGTTCATTTGAATTAAAGTGCTTAGGATTCAGTATCAACAAGCAGCAAATGACCTTTGTAAATACACCTAATTTACTGAATCCATTAGGTTTATGATAATAAATAAAACCTCTGTAATGCTTCATAATAACAATAATGCCTTTCAAATGACTCTCTGCTTAATGGCCAATTTCAGAGCATTAACTGATGTTAACAATCAATTTCCTGGATATTATTGTGCTTCAGTTTATAAATATCAAATTATATAGGTCATAGTGTTACCTGTGCAGGCCAGTTGCAGGATTTATATTGATATTCTGTAGAAAAATTGCCAGGCATTGTATCATGATGATTTTTTTTTTTTAATCTGATTCTCGGCAGGTTACTAGGCTTTTGCACTGACACTTTTCTCTAACTTTTCCCCCTCAGGATCAGGTAATTAAAAGGGTATTGATGCAAAGGGAAGCCGAACACCACATGGCTTGGCAAAGTGTCTCTATAAAGTCCTGTCCTGTAGCTGTGGATACAAACTCAAGCTGGTCATGTGCGGAACTCCAGCATGTTGAGCCCACTACCCCTCGGCACAGCCAAATGTTTCAGCAGCTGCCCTTTTGTCCTGTTTCTTAAATAAACAAAGAACAGATACAAATTAATGACCTAGATTTATTGCAAAACACACTGCCTTCCCAGAGCAAATAGCCTTAAAAGAACAGATGCTAAAATCACATTTCTTACTCACAGACCCCTAGAGAAGATAGTTCCGTGAGCACGTTAGTTTCTATTCTATAGAAATTAGTAATTAATACAATGTAACGGTGGTGTACAACATCACGCTTACCCCGATTTTACAAGCTTCCAGGCGTGGGCCGAGCCCATGGTTTGTTCCTTAATCTGCTGCCCCATTCTGCTCCAGGGTCTTAACAGCTTTATTTCACTTTTGCATTTTACTTGACTTTTTGCTAAGAATGATCAAAAGATCATTTTCCTAAGATTTTAAATAATAATTAATGGGTCGATTTGGTTAATATCGTTGGTAATACGGTTTCTAAAGAGTGTCAGGAATATCAGGAAACTTCTTTTGTTTTACTCTGAACCACAGGATGGAATGCTACGAAAATGGGGTTACTTTTCTTCAAAATTTGGTTCAAAATTTGCGTTCTGCTTTTCTTTCTTGGTTTTCATTTTAACCGATGCCAACTACACATAACAAAACCCGACAGAAACAATGAAAACCTTGCTGCTGATTTTGCATCCAGAGATTTAGCAGTAGCTTCTAATTTATGGCAAATGGGAATGAAGCTAGGTCACCTCCAGGCAGACATTAGAATGAAAAGGTACAGTATGTCATTGGCCACACGTTGTGCATTCTCTCTATCCCACACTGTACAATATTTCCAACCTTATTCAATAATTTAATATACATTTTCTTGTCAAGCTTCTTGGCAGCAGGCTATGCAGCTTGCAAGATGGACTGAGAATGCCACAGGTGGGCTGATTAGCGGGTGGCATTTCTGAATTCTAACAAGCTGTTAGCATTATGTCTGTTTGCTTTAGGTACAGATGTGAAATGATTTGACAGTGGATTTCAAAAGTAAGTGAGTACATTTTTGTATGTCAGACTATGGAAATATGTTTTTTTTTAATTTCACACATTGATGGTATGTATTGTATTTATTAATTTCAGAAAGTATATGCCACTGACATGGCATAAAAATTAAAAAGCAGTATCCATGATGTATCAAATGAACAGATTGAATAAACATCCCACCCCCAGTTAATCAGAAAGTCTTATCTCGTGCTTCAGAAAAAGTCAGAGGTTGGAATAGCTCAGCCACAAAATAAGAGTCTTTGAAAAGTTTGTTTTAATTGGGTTTACAGTGTGATGGTGATTTTTTTAAAGGAGAAAAAAAAAAAAAGAAGCAAAAGGGAAAACAACGACCACACGCAACAAATGGCATGTGGAACACTTGCCAGTCACATTAAGTGACATCTGCCCTTGTCTAAAATTTCAAAGGTAATTTCAGGATTTATAACGGGAAGCCTGCTTGACATACATAAAGGCAATTTAAAATAAATGTTAGAAATTTAAATTTTGGTGTATGCTTAAGGCGATGATACAGATTTGAAATCAGAGACAGACACCCAAAACTAGGTGACATCTAAAGGTAACTCCAGGTAATGATTGGTGCAGTGGAGGTTGGGGAAGGCTTTCTTTCTGAGGATGGCTCTGCTGGGGCACAGGAGGAATTCAAAGGCACATGTTTGCTCAGGCTTGTGCAGCTGATTCTGCTTCGAAACTATGGTTTCGAGGATGATGATGGCTCCACCAGTCTCCAATGTCTTCTCTTCCCCAGTCCTTGGGGAATCCATCCCCACTAAAAATAGCCACACCTCTGCCGATGGAATAGCTTTACAGTAGATGTAGGTGGAAAGGATGCGTCCATCTTTCTCTGGTAGGATCTGAGAAGTCCCTCAATTACATTCCAGCAGGGTTAGAAGTTAGACCTCAGCATCTGAGCATAGCAGACACACATGGTGATCCCATTGCCCATACAGGACACCAGGGAACGTAAGGAGGAAGCCCCCAGAGAAACCTTGGTCCGAATTCTGCCACCTTTGGCTCCAAGTTGAGTCTTCAGGATGTAATTGCCAGTCAGTGCATCACATGAGGCATGAGAAGTCATTGCAGAGAGCACCAAGCAACGTGAAAGAGGATTTTGTCTCCATCGTTATCATTGACGTTAAGAACTCTAAACGATCTTAAAGAATAGCTAATATGACAGTCTGATTTTAAAGACGAAAAATCCATGCCTTAGAGAAATCAAATCATTTTACAAACAGCGCTCGGTTTGTTCATCCCAGAGGTGCTGCGAGGTGAGCTGCGATAGCATGCTTCCCAGGTGAGAAAATATACTTGGGACGAGCTGTTTGTTCACGGCCACACAGCAGGGCTTCTACACTCCAAGTCCACCCCTGCAAAGTAGTCACTAAACATCTTTATAATAATAATAGTCTTTCAACCAACATTTGTTGGGCACCAACTTTGTGCCAGGCACTTTTCTAGGTGCTAAGAATAGGCAGTGTATAAAACTGACAAAAATCCATGCCCAGGGCAGCCTACCTTCTGGTGGGAGAGACAAAATGAAGCGTCTTATGCCATATTTAAGAAGGTGAAAGGATTTCAAGAAAAATGAAGCCAACGAGGGTGATTCAGAGTGTGGCAGGGGGGGATGACTGTGGTCTGGGAAGGCCTCCCTGGAGGAAGCGAGGCAGGAGCCGTGCAGAGATGGGACCGACTTTCCAGGCAGAAGGAACCAGTGCAAGTCCTGAGGAGGGAGCAGGTCCTGCAAGATCTCGGAACACCACGCCACTGGACCAGCTGTGGGAGAGCAGTCGCCAGGCTGCCCAAGACATGTTGGGGGAGTGGGGAGTCTTGAGGCCACGGTAGAGATGGAAAGCATTTCCAGGGTCATGGGAACCTCGCCACTGTGGAAATTCCTTATGTTCTTATGGGGGAGGGCATTGCAAATTCCACAAGAGAGACTTCCAAGCGAAATTTTTGGAGCCTAACTCACCTTAAAAGGAGAGCCTGCCATTGGAGCCCATACAAAATGGGCTAGAAACAGCACTGTCCCATCTAGTATTCAAGCACTTTGTGTACAAAACTGGAACATTCTCTTGTACAAAATGGTTTTGTTTTTTAGCTTTTGCCATGATTTTCCCCAGTAAGCCTCCTGCTCTTACGGGGAAACGGTGTGTTCTCTAGACATTTCCATCAATTTCAACATCAACAGTATAAAATAATAATAATCCTAGCTCCTAGACTTTAGCGACTATGTTTTCCTGTCTTTTTTTTTTTTTTTTTTTTTTTTTTTTTTTTTCTTTGGAGGAAGTTTCTTTTTTTTGGTTTTTTTCTTTTTGAGGCTCAGGCCGCCGGCGCCCTCCCTCCTCGC